>NW_027517105.1:500000-702331 GCF_048772815.1 Callospermophilus lateralis | reverse complement strand
GAACATGAATAAAATTAGGGAGTGTATATAAGACACATATATTTCATATTTTGAAAAATAGAAGGAGAGAGTGTATATATATATATATATATATATATATATATATATATATATATATATATATAGATATATATATATACACACAGAGACACACACACATACACACCCAGAAACATTAAAAATAGCAATATATGCCAATCAAAATTCACCATGAAATATATATCATCCACAGATCCAAAAATATTCATTGTACTGAACATGGATTTGTGTATAATTTTGTTCAACTAGGAAGCTCACCCATAGGTTGAATTTTCAGTTCCAACGACATTTAGAAGGAGTGATCTTTTCTCTCAATTTGTATCTGCCAAGTTAGCCACCTCACAAGAATGTACGTGTAGTACCAGGTAGGATTCTCTATGTGTATATAAAAATATATTTGCTGAGTAGGCTACAGAGAAAGAGAGACAAGAATTCACATATTTGTTATCTTTAAAACCACATGGACAACTATTGCAACAAAAAATTGTCTAGATTTATAACCCCTAACCTTTTAAATGCAAATGGCAAGTCCAACTATACACCATGCCTCCTCTGAACTGCTTGTATTTCTATTATGTTTGGGTTATTTTTCTGCCTCATATTAGGATTAGTAGTCAGAGACTAGTAGGGTGTGGTTTAGTGTCAGAGATAAAGTATTTGAAATGGAAAATTGGAAAATGAATCCAATATGTATGCAAATATGTCCTACACAAAAGTCTTCCCACTCTCATCCAGATAAATCCTTTGACATTACCTTCACCCCATGTAAGATGCAATTCGAAGAGAAGAGTTAGAAAATCTGTGAATACATATCTGGAATGGAAAATGCACAGGAGTTCACAACCTTGGAGGTGGTAGAGGAGTTTCCAAAAGTAAGTAACTGTGTAAACACTCCACAAACATGGAACTCTGCTGGCCAATAGCCTTCTTGTAAAACTGCCTCTGAGTTTGGACACTTGAAATATATCTTGTTGTCTGGAGCTTTAGCTTCATTTCTGGTGAGACCATCAAACCTGGATCTGCATCTATGTGACCTGGAGGACATCGTTTCTTATTTTCCATTGAACATGTGGTACCAGTGTTGATTTCTCTCTTTGTTGGTAAACTGTGGCCACTGGAAACTTATTGTCTCCCTGAGTGGACTGTGAAGCCATTTGGTCATCCTGCCCTTTTTGTGGTGTTTCTTTCTTTTTTTTTTTAATTTTATTTTTTTATTGGTTGTTCAAAACCCTACAAAGCTCTTGACATATCAAATTTCATACATTAGCATACATTAGCTTCAAGTGAGTTATGAACTCCCTTTTTTGCCCCAAGTACAGATTGCAGAATCACATGGGTTACACATCCACATTTTTACATAATACCATAATAGTAACTGTTGTATTCTGCTACCTTTCCTATCCTCTACTATCCCCCCTCCCCTCCCCTCCCATCTTCTCTCTCTACCCCTTCTACTGTAATTCATTTCTCACCTTGTTTATTTTCCCATTCCACTTACAACCTCTTATATGTAATTTAGTATAACAATGAGGGTCTCCCTCCGTTTCCATGCAATTCCCCTTTTCTCTCCCTTTCCCTCCCACCTCATGTCTCTCTGTTTAATGTTAATCTTTTCTTCCTGCTCTTCCTCCCTGCTTTATTCTTAGTTGTCTCATTATATCAAAGATGACATTTGGTATTTGTTTTTTAGGGATTGGCTAGCTTCACTAAGCATAATCTGCTCTAGATGCCATCCATTTCCCTGCAAATTCCAAGATTTTGTTCATTTTTTAGTGCTGCGTAATACTCCATGGTGTATAGATGCCACATTTTTTTAATCCATTCATGCATTGAAGGGCATCTGGGTTGGTTCCACAATCTAGCTATTGTAAATTGTGCTGCTATGAACATCGATGTGGCAGTATCCCTGTAATACGCTCTTTTAAGGTCTTCAGGGAATAGTCCGAGAAGGGCAATAGCTGGGTCAAATGGTGGTTCCATTCCCAGCTTTCCCAGGAATCTCCATACTGCTTTCCAAATTGGCCGCACCAATTTGCAGCCCCACCAGCAATGTACAAGAGGACCCTTTTCTCACTCCAGTAAGATTGGCAGCCATTATGAAATCAAACAACAACAAGTGCTTGCGAGGTTGTGGTGTTTCTTGATGCTGCAATGGGAGATTGGTATTTGCTTCATGAAATACAAGGAGTTCAACTAGGATATAGGGATGGAGGGAGTTCTGTCACGTGTGTTGGTCAGGGTGTGCAGGAGAATTCACCAACCAGGGTTCTATCCCACATAACTTGCCACCTTGACCATAGCAACTTGATTGTGAACATTGCCCTGAAACCTCTCCATATAACAAGATGCCTTTTCATATAATGGTCTGCTGGCTGTACCAAGTCAGTCACAAGCTATTTGGAAGCCAATGGCAGATCCACATGGCGACACCACAGTTGTATTATCACACACCTGCCACCACTGCTCTAGGCCCACTACTCAGCAGGCTCCAACTTACTGGCATCTCTGTTCTGCACCATTTTCATGAAACCCAGTCAATCAAGGCACTGTCTGTAACACAACAATCAAGCCACTGTATGCAACAGAACATCCAATGGTTCTCCAGTGCCACTTGGTCATTGGGAATTTCAAAAATATCATGGTATTATCTATCCATTTTTCAAGAATGAAGTTGGAGGCACTTTGGGGTTTCCATTCTTCAAGGAACCATACATGGGGAGGAAGCTCATTTCAATGAAAGCTCTGAGGAACTCTAACAGGCAAGGCTTCCCAAACACTGGCCAAAAGGTCACATGAAGCAAGGCCTATGGAGGTCTACAACGGAAGGTCCATGTGTCTTTTGACTCTTAACTATGGCTGCAAAGTTTTTCAGAATAAAATTATGCGATATCCTTGCTGAGATTTTCAGTTCTCTGAGGAAAGCCATCCTGGGCCTAGATCTCAGGTTTCAAAGGCAACTCTCATGTGTGGCCTCCTACAATGCCAACACAATTAATGGCAATACTTCTCTGAGGTCAGTTCCAGAACTCAGTCTCTAAGAGGAATCACACCTGAGTTCAAGACCATGTGGACCCTGTCATCTCTTCCAACCGCCACACAAATGACCACAATTAAAACCCAAACATTCCCACATGGCCCTCATCTTCAGCCGTATAGACACTCATCATAAACTCTAGCTGGAGGTTTCCATGAGGGGCGCAGCCCAAGACAATGTCCAAAATATGCACCCTTGGCCCTCATTTGTCTAAATTCAGTGTGGCCTGGACACCCTTCCTTTGAACCAGGAGTGATCAAATAGGCCTGGTGTTAATGCTGCTCTGCTTCTCCAATTTGAGGCCTACTGACAGTCAGGTATAGATTCATTATGTGATTTGGCATCATGAGAGAACCCAAGTACTTCTGCAGGATTTGAATAACTCATTTGACCCATAGGAATCCTATTCTCTCTTGATGGAGTTCCGGAACCTATCAGAGGAAGGCAAGAGACTTCATCTACAATGACTGATCTCTTTGCCATTTTGGTTTTGGATGCACACATGGGATCTTCTTTACATCTATCAGGAGCTGAGAATCTTAGCCACAGCCTCAAACAGGGCCTAGTGTCTGATTAGACACCATCCTTTTCAAAGCAATTAAGCAAAGAGCCACAGGAGATGCCCATTCATTTTCATTTGAAAACTGTTTCTTCAGGCTTCACAAAAGGGTGGCTTGAGGCAAAGACCTTCCTGACATTCAAGGCAATAGAACCATAGTTAAGCAAATGGACCAAAGTAGGGTTTCTCCACTGAGACTTTACTGCTCACACTGATGTCTGAGTTTTCCGAGATGTTCCCATTCCCTTCAGCTATCAAGAACATGGACATGTCACAGAGCTTGGAGGTGGTACATATCTTGCACAATAAATCATGAGCCTATTCTGGAGAGTGGCCAGAATTCAGGAAGAAAACAGGAACTTAGGATATTAGTAGGTGTTTAAGATCCATAAGGCAAACCACAGTCCATTCATCAATTGAGCAGGATGAATGCTGGGAAGCTTTCTACTAGACAGGACACCTCCATTGATGCATTCTCTTTTCTAATGTCTAAAACCACGGACACAGTGGATACACAGACATAGAAAGTCGCCTTGTCAAAAGACTACTAGAAACAGTCGACTCCAAACCAAACCAACCACCTTTCCTACCTATTCTCAGAACATGAGACAAAACCGCAAACTCACACCCACACACAAAGGCACCTCCTTCCCAAAAGAGGTCTGTAACTATCCGGAATGTCTTCTGACTGGTGGGCCATACTATGTTCCCCACAAAATGGCCTCTCCTGTCTCAGATCTTGTCTCCTTGGCCAACTCTGTGATGCTTTGAGGAGCCAACCATTAGCCACTACCTGCTATCTCAGGAAAAGCTTCTCTTCAGAGCTCTACTGACATTTGGCCATCCTCACATCAGTAGGTACCAAGAAGGTCCTGATTTGTACTTGGTAAATCCAAACAAGTGAGCCCACTTGGACAGGGACTGGGACTGGCTCTCGGTGCCTGGCTTCTTGCATCAAAATTTCCGAATGTTCCATCACCAAGGAAGTTAGGTAGGTCACTTCCTTCAGGAACTGAAAGAGGTCACTGCCTTGGCAACAACTTTGCCCTAACCGTTGCTTCCAAGGGTTCCATTAGATAGAGGCTGCCCCTACTTCCTTTGAAAATTTGACTAGTTTCAATTGTATATCAAAATAGGCACCTGGGAACAGCTCTCCATGCAGGTCTGGTTAGGTCAATCTTCTCTACATTAAAAAGAGAGAGGCTGATGCATACACATCCCTTTTTCCTGTCTAGATTGTTTGCCATTGAAGATGGCTTTTGCTCTCACAGGTCCTTCATAGCTGCTGACATCTTCTCCAGGGATTATTTCTGCATCGAACTTTGAGGTTCTCAGCAGTTGGAAGATACCCTACATTCCTGTATTGTAAGGCGAACTCTGTCCCTGCTCTTTTGTAATTTTAGATTGAAGCAACAGTGTATGGTTAGGGTTAATAACAGGTTCGATTTGGGTAAGGAATCATTATGCGGGATGAATAATGGTATTGGGAACCTGCAATATTTATAGGAATATAGAGATAAAATATAAGTATGAAAACAGAAATCTAGGTAAGATTTGAAGCTCAGAAATGCATTGGGCAACTGATTGCGATACGTAGCTTTGAATTACGTTCTAGATACATGTTTCAGAAAAATCGATATACAATGGCATAGGATCTTGTACCTTGGATGATTGAATGTAGTAGAGAACATCTACTCAAAAAGGGATAGTCGATAGGATCAGGAAGATAGTCAGTATGTTTCGGAAGAAGAGCGAGTATAGGATTTGGACCAAAGATCTTTAGCAATAGTGTTTCCGTTACAGAGTGAATGTCAATGTCAGCACATGTGAAGGGTCAGTCACAATGTTGAACTGGAGAAAATATGTAGGAAAGTAGATATCAATAGAGACATTAGGAAATCAGGCAAAAGTATCAAGTGAGTGAAAAAAATTAAACATTTTCAACAGTTTTGAGGTTGAATATATAATCTTAGGAAGAAACAAATATGTAGCCAGCAATAGTATTGACATTTGAGAGCATTAGGCAACCTGGTCAGGGATGTTTTTAGTAATCCATGTTCAGTTTACCTTTAGGCCTTGGTACAATCATACGTGTGGCTTTTGCATTTTGTGTCCAGAATATTACAGTGATAACATGCATATGTAGATCAGGTGACATGAGTATTTCTTCCACCATTTCTGGGAGCAATATTTCAAATATGTATTGATTAGTATTGGGGGTACAACCAGGTGTACCTGTGTCTATGAATATAGAGATAATGCATGAATAGACGATACTGTGAATAAATAATATAACTTGTTACACTTTAAACAATGTATTGAATTGATATCAGAAAATATATAAAAAATCTTTTATTGATATATAATCATTCATTCCAACCAGTAATACATCTAATGGTGATATTACAGTGATGGTTTATCTGAAGTGTGTGTCCGTTTTGCTTCTAAAAGTGATAAAGGAAATCGAAAATAATGTGTTTGGATAGAAGTCTCATGAACAGACCAGTCAAGAAACATGGAGGAATACATGTGTTCTGAAGCAGGAAGTGATTGAAAGTGAAACAAATGCCTATATATTTGCTAACCTGTGGAGGAAATATATATCCTACGATGTGCATAAATGAAGAAATTTTAATGTCCCAGTGTTGAATAAAAATGAACATCAATATACACATCATGTCCTATAGGAATCTACTTGCTTTGATGATAAACTGTGTCAGTTACTGTAAAAATATTAGGGTTTGAAAGCACGATTCACTGAAGTTAGTTCTCAGGACGAGGAAACAAATATGTATTTCAGGTGGTTGAATGTTTCTGAGAATAATCTTATGAAAGTTGATTTTATATCCACATACATGAATATGAATGAATTTAGATAGTGTTTAATAAGACACATGTTTTTCATATTTTGAAAGATCTAGAGTGTATATATATATATATATATATATATATATACATATATATATATATATATATATATATATATATATATATATACATACACATATAAAACTTATGGAGAAATATTACAATGAAAATTTGACAAGATTTATAACACATACCCTTGATAAAGCAGAAGGCAATTCAAGTATATACCATGCCTCCTATTAAAGGCCTGTATTTCTATTCTGTTAGTTTTCTTTTTATCCATCATATTAGCATTAGTAGTCAGAGTCTATTAGGGTATGTGTTAGTGTCGGGGATCAGTATTTCAAATGAAAATAGGAAAATAAATCTAATGTGTATCCAAATATGTGCTACACAAAAATCTTGCCACTCTCATCCAGAACAATTCCTTTACATTAACTTCACTCCAAGTAAGACACAATTAGTGGAGAGGAGTTCGAAAACCTGTGATTACATATGTGGAACTGAAAATGTTCAGGAGTTCACAACATTGGATGTGGTAGAGCAGTTTCCAAAAGTAAGGGAGAGGTTAAACACTCCCACAAACTTGGAGCTCTGCTGGCCTTAAGACTTCCTGAGAAAATGCCTCTCAGGTTGGGAACATGAAATATATGAAGTTGTCAGGAGATTTAGCTTCCTCATTGTGACACCATCAAATGTGGGTCTGCATCTATGTGACCTGGAGGAAATGGTTAATAATTTTCTAATGAACATGAGGCAGCAGTTCTGAATTCTTTCTTGGTAAACTGTGGCCACTGGGAGTTAAGTGTCTCCCCGTGTGGTCTGTGAAGCCATTTGGTCATCCTCCATTTTTGTGGTGTTTCTTACTGCTGCACTGGGAGTTTGGAATTGGCTTAATGAAATACAAGGAGTTCAACTGGGGACACAATTCTGGAGGGAGCTCTGACACGTGTGATTGGTCAGGGTCTTCAGGATAATGTTCGAAACATGGGTCTATCCCACATAGCTTTCCCCTTGACTATAGCAACCAGATCTGAACATTGCCCTGAAACCTCTCAATAAAACAAGATGCCTTTACATATAAGTGTCTGCTGCCTGCACCATATCAGTCACAAGTATTTTGGAAGCCAAAGGCAGATCCACATGGTCCCACCACAGATATTTATTCACAAACGTATAGTCCACTGCTCTAGCCCCAATACTCAGCAGGCTCCAACTTACTGACATCTCTGTTCTATACCATTTTCATGACAACCAGTCAATCAAGGAACTGTCTGGTACACACATGATCAGCAACAGGACATCCAAAGTTTCTCCAGTGCCACCTGGTCATGGAAATTTCAAAAATTTCATGGTATTTGTATAGCCATTTTTCAAGGATGATGTTGGAGGCACTGTGGGTTTCAATTCATTCAGGAACCATTAAATGTGAGTAAGCTCATTTCAATGAAAGCTCTGAAGAACTCTCACAGGCAAGGCTTCCCAATGAGTGCCCAAAAGTTCACATGAAGCCAGGCTTATTGAGGTCTACAATATGAGGTACATGTGTGTTTTGAGTCTCAACTATGACTTCCAAGTCTTTCAGTAAAAAAATCATGTGTTACCGTGGCTGAGATTCCCAGTGCTCGGTGGAAAGCCACCCTGGGCCTAGATCTCAGTTTCCATGGGCTAATCTCATGTGTGGCCTCCTATAATCCCAAAACAATTCATGGCAATACTTCTCTCAAGTCAGTTCCAGAACTCAGTCTCTAAGGAGTATCAGAGCAGAGTTCAAGCCCTGGTGGACCAAGTCATCTCTTCCAACCGCCACACAAATGACCACAATTAAAACCAACACACTCCTACATGACCCTCATCTTCTTCCATAAAGACACTCATCATAACATATGGCTGGAGGTTTCCATGAGGGGCACAGCCCAAGACAGTGTCCAAAATAAGCTCCCTTGCCCCTCATTTGCCTAAAGTCAGGGTGGCTTGGACACCCTTCTTGTGAACCAGGAGTGATCTTTAAGGTAAAAGAAATTGAAATTAAAGTGTAAAAGTTAAAGTGTAAAAGACAGGGTTTATAAAGTTTCTAAGATTCAAGGCCTGATTTAAAATGTAAAGGACCAGGTATTGTTAAGTTCCTATGCTACATGAAAAATCTGAAATTCCTGTTACTTGTATGACAATTTCTGGACTGCCCAGTAAATATTCCCCCTGATCGCCTGGTTGTTTAATAACCTAGGACCCTGTGTGGCTTGGCACATATGCATCGCAGGGCCTAATCTAATCAATTTGAATCTGTACCCCGCTGTAGAACTGACCTATCCCTCCTGCCTGACATGTTCCCACCAATGAATGAACTAATCATGTTTAGGATTTGTTTTTTGATTTTTCCGCAGTGTATGATGATTTGTTAAAAGATACTGTGATACATGTAAAGTCTCGCCCTCCCCAAAAAGTGTACTTAAGCACTGCTCAACCTCAGCTCGGAGATCTGGGCTGCTCTCCCTTCTTGAGTGACCACGGAGCCCTAGCATACTGGATTGGATCCTCAATAAATGTCTTTTGCTGTTGCATGAGCCGTGGTCTCATACATGAACATGAATGAATTTAAGGAGTGTATAATAAGACACATATATTTCATATTTTGAATAATCTATAGAGTGCAAATTTTTTACAAAACACATACAGAGATATTAAAAAGTAGCAATATGTATGCCAATCAAAATTCATCATGAAATACATATCATACACAGATCCAAAAATATTTATTTTACTTAACATGGATTTATGTGTAATGTTGTTCAACTAGGAAGCTCACGCATAGGTTGAATTTTCAGTTCCTACAGCGTTTAGGAGGAGTGATCTCTTCTCACAATTTGTATCTGCCAAGTAGGCCACCTCACAAGAATGTACGTGTGGTACCAGGTAGGATTCTTTTTGTGCATATAAAAATACATGTGCTGAATAGGCAACAGAGAAAGGGAGACAGGAATTCACATATTTGATACCTTTCAAAACACATGGAGAACTATATCAATTAAAAATTAACCAGATTTTTAACAACTACCCTTTATCATGCAAAAGGCAAGTCCAACTATACACCATGCCTCTTCTGAACTGCTTGTATTTCTATTCTGTTTGGGTTATTTTTCTCCATCATATTAGCATTAGTAGTCAGAGTCTAGTAGGGTATGCGTTAGTGTCATGGATTCAGTAATTCAAATGGAAATAAAGGAAAATGAATCCATTGTGTATGCAAATATGCGCTACAAAAAAACTTTCCACTCTCATTCAGAGCAATGCCTTGACATTACTTCACCCAAGTAAGACACAATTAGAGGACAAGAGTTAGAAAATCTGTGAATACATATCTGGAATGGAAAATGCTCAGGAGTTCACAAGCTTGGGCATTTTAGAGGAGTTTTCAAACTTAAGGGACAGGATAAACAGTCCAAATTCATGGAACTCTGCTGGCCTAAAGACTTCTTGAGAAACTGCCTCTGAGGTTGGGCACTTGAAATATATGTTGTTGTCAGGAGCTTTAGCTTCCTTTGTAGTGATACCATCAAAGATGGGTCTTCATTTATCTGACCTGGAGGACATGGTTTCTTATTTTCCAAAAGAACATGAGGCAGCAGTGCTCAATTCTTCCTTTGAAAGTAAACTGTGGCCACGGAGGGGTAAGTGTCTCCCCATCTTGACTGTGAAGCCAATTGGCCATCCTACAATTTTTGTGGTGTTTCTTGCTGCTGCACTGGGCTTTTGGTTTTTCCTTCATGAAATACAAGGAGTTCAACTGGGACACAGTGCTGGAGCGAGTTCTGTCACGTGTGGAGGGTCAGGGTCTACAGGAGAATTCACCAACCAGACTTCTATCCCATATAACTTGCAACATTACCCATAGCAAACTGATTCTGAACATTGTCCTGAAACCTTTACATATAACAAGATGCCTTTACAGATAAGGGTCGGCTAGCTGCACCATGTAAGCCACAAGCCATTTGGAAGTCAATGGCAGACCCAAATGGCCCCACCACAGATGTTTTATCATACACCTGCACACCACAGCTCTGGGCCCACTTCTCAGCACTCTCCAACTTACTGGCATCTCTGTTCTACACAATTTTCATGAAATGGAGTCAGTCAAGGCACTGTCTGGTACACTCATGATCAGCAACAAGACATCCAAAGGTTCTCCAGTGCCACCTGGTCAGGGGAATTTCATGGTATTTATAGAGTCATTTTTCAAGGATGAAGTTGGAGGCACTGTGGGTTTCAATTCATTCAGGAACCATTAAATGTTGAGGAAAATCATTTCAATGAAAGCTCTAGAGAACTCTCACAGGTAAGGCTTCCCAAAGAGTGGCCAAAATACACATATATTTCATATTTTGAAAAATCTGGACAGTATATATATATATATATATATATATATATATATATATATATATATATATATATACAAACACACACAGACATTAAAAACTAGCAATATATATGCCAATCAAAATTCATCATGAAATATATATCATCCACGTATCCAAAAATATTCATTTTACTGAACATGGATTTATGTATAATGTTGTTCAACTAGGAAGCTCACCCATAGGTTGAGTTTTCAGTTCCAACAGCGTTTAGGAGGAGTGAACTTTTCTCACAATTTGTATCTGCCAAGTCAGCCACCTCACAAGAATATATGTGTGATACAAGGTACAATTCTATATGTGCATATAAAAATACATGTGCTGAATAGGATACAAAGAAATGGGGGAGACAGGAATTCACATATTTGATAAGTTTAAAAATACATGGACAACTCTTTCAACAAAAAATTGACTAGATTTAAAACTCCTTCCCTATATAATGGAAAAGTTAATTCAATGGTACACCATGCCTCCTCTGATATGTTTGTATTTCTGTTCTGTTTGGGTTATTTTTCTCCATTACGTTAGGATTAGTTGTCAGAGTCTTGTAGGGCATGGGTTAGTTTCAGGGATTCAGTATTTCGAAAGGAAAATTGGAAAATGAATCCAATGTGTATGCAAATATGTGCTACACAAAAATCTTCCGACTCTCATCCACAACAATGCCTTGACCTTAACTTCGTCCCAAGTAACACATGTAGAGGAGATGAGTAAGAAAATCTGTGAATACATATCTGGAATTTAATATGCTCAGGAGTTCACAAACTTGCAGGTAGAAGGCGAGATTCCAAAAGTAAGGGACAATGTAAACACTCCAAAAACATGGAGCTCTGCTAGCCTAAAGGCTTCTGGAAAAACTGGCTCTGATGTTGGGCTCTTGAAATATATGTTGTTGTCAGGAGCTTTAGCTTTTTTTGTAGTGAGACCATAAAAGCTGGGTCTGCATCTATGTGACCTGGAGGAGATGCTTTCTTATTTACCAATGATCATGAGGCAGCATTGCTGAATTCTCTCTTTCGGGGTCAACTGTGGCCACTTGGGGCTAAGTGTCTCCTCATGTGGACTGTTAAGCCATTTGATCATCCTCCAATTTTTGTGATATTTTTTGCTGCTACACTGGGAGTTCAGTATTTGCTTCACGAAATACAAGGAGTTCACCTGGGACACAGTGCTGGAGGGAGTTCTGTCACGTGTGGTGGGACAGGGTCTGCAGGAGAATGCACAAACCAGGCTTCTGTCCAACATAGCTTGACCCCTTGACCATAGGAACCTGATTCTGAACATTGCCCTGAAACTTATCCATATAACAAGAATCATTTACATATAAGGGTCTGCTGGCTGCACCATGTCAGTCACAAGCCATTTGGAAGCCATTGGGAAATCCACATGGAAGCACCACAGATGTTTTATCTCACACATGCCCACCTTTGCTCTAGGCCCACTATTCAGCAGGCTCCAACTTACTGGAATCTCTGTTCTACACCATTTTCGTGAAACCCAGCCCATCAAGGCACTGTCTGGTACACTCATGATCACCAACAGGATATCCAATGGTTCTCCAGTGCCTCCTGGATATGGGAATTTCAAAAATTTCATGGTATTTATCGAGCCCATCTTTCAAGGTTGAAGTTGGAGGCACTGAGTGTTTCATTTAATTCCGTAACCATTAAATGGTGAAGAAGCTCATTTCAAAGAAAGATCTGGAGAACTCTCACTGCCAAGACTTCCCAAAGAGTGGCCAAAAGGCCACATGAAGCCAGGCCCATTGAGGTCTACAATGTGAAGTGCATTTGTGTTTTGACTCTCAACTATTGCTGCCAAGTGTTTCAGAATAAAATTATGTGATACCTTGGCTGAGATTCCCAGTGCTCTGTGGAAAGCCACACTGGGAATAGATCTCAGTTTCCAATGGTGACTCTCGTGCGTGGCCTCCTAATATCCCAACACAATTCATGGCAATACTTCTCTGAGGTCAGTTCCAGGACTCAGTCTCTATAGGGTATCACACCAGAGTTCAAGCCCAGGTGGACCCAGTCATCGCTTCCAACTTCCACACAAATAACCACAATTAAAACCAAAACACTCCCACATGGCCCTCATCTTCTTCCATATAGACACTCCTCATAACCTCTGGCTTGATGTTTCCATGAGGGGCGCAGCCCAACACAGAGTCCAAATAACCTCGCTTGCCCATCATTTTCCTAAAGGCAGGGTGGCCTGTACACCCTTCCTGTGAACCACAAGGGATCAAAAATGCCTTCCTTTAATACTGCTCTGCTTCTCCAATTTGAGGCCTACTGACTGTCAGGTATAGATTCTTTATGTGATTTGGAGTCATGAGAAAACACAAGCATGTATGGGATAGCCTTTGCAGGGCTTAGAAGAACTCATTTGATTCAAAGGATCTCTATTCTCACTTGATGGTGGTCAGCAACCTAAGAGAGGAAGGCGAGAGACTTCATCAACAATTACTGATCTTTTTCCCATTTTGGATTTGGATGCACACATGGGATCATTCTTTAGATGCATCAGGTGCTGAGAACCTAAGCCACAGCCTCACACAGGGCCAAGAGACTGATTCCAACACATCCATTTCCAAAGAAATTAACAAAGAGCCACAGGTGATGCCCATTTATTTCCATTTTAAAACTGTTTTCTTCAGGCTTCACAAAGCGGTGTCTTGAGGCCAAGACCTTCCTCACATTCAGGGGAAGAGAAGAATTGGTTAGCAAAAAACCCAAAGCAGAGTTTCTCCACTGAGGCTTTCCTGGTAACACTGATATCTGAGTTTTTTGAGATGCTAGCCATTCCCTTTAGCTATCCATTACATGGCCTTGTCACAGAGCTTGGAGGTGGTACATATCTTGGACACAAAACCATGAGCCTATTCTGGAGAGTGGCCAGAATCAGGAAGAAAACAGGAACTTAGGAAATTAGTAGGTGTTGCCCATCCATAAGGGAAGCCACAGTCCATTCATCAATTGGGCAGAATGAAAGCTGGGTAGGTTTCTACTAAACAGTACACATCCATTGATGAATTCTCTTTTCAAATGTCTACAACCACAGACACAGTGGGATACACAGACATAGAAACACTCACTTTGTGAAACGACTTACTAGGAACAGTCCTCTCCAAACCAAACAAACCGCCTTTTTTACCTATTCTGAGAAAATGAGACAAAACCACAAACTCACACCCACACCCACAAAGGCACCTCCTTCCCCCAAAGAGGTCTGTGACTATCCGGAGTGTCCTCTGACTTGTGGGCCTTATTATGTTCCCTGAAATGTTCTGTCCTGTCTCAGATCTGGTCTTTTTGGCCAAATCTGTGAAGTGGTCAGGAGCCAGCTGTGAGCAACTTCCTGCTTTCTCAGGAAAGGCCCCTCTTCTGAGCTCTCCTGAAATTTGGCCATTCTCACATCAGTAGGTACCAAGAAAGACTGACTCTGTTCTTGGTAAATCCAAATAAGTGAGCCCACTGGGAATGGTACTGGGACTGCCTCTGGTAGCCTGGCTTCCTGGATCCCAAGTTCAGAGAGTTCTATCACCAAAGAAGTGAGGAAGGTCACCTCCTTTGTGAACTGAATGAGGTCACTGCTTTGGAAACCACTTTGTCCTAAAATTTGCTTCCAAGGTTCCCATGAGATGGAGGCTGCCCCTATTTCCTGTGATACGTTCACAACTGAGGATTGTCTATCAACCATAGGCAGCCGGGAACAGCTGTCTACACTGGACTGGTTTGGTCCATCTTCTCTACATTAAGAAGAGTGAGGCTTATTCTGACACTTCCCTTCATCCTGAACGGGTTGTTTGCCATGGAAGATGACTTTTGCTCTCTCAGGTCCTTCATAGCTGCCTACATCTTCTCCAGGGATCATTTCTGCATGGAACTTTGAGGTTCTCAGCAGGTGGAAGATCCCCTACACTCCTGTATTGGAAGACTAATTCTGTCCCTCCTCTTCTGTAAAGTTAGATTGAGGAAACATTGTATGGTTAAGGTTAATAACAGCTTCCATTTGGGTTAGGAATCATTCTCTTGGATGAATAATGGTATTGGAATTTTGCGATATTTTCAAGAATACATAGGTGAAATATAAGTATGAAAAAAAGAAATCTAGGTAATTTTTGAAGCACAGAAGGGAATTGGCCCCACTATTGGGATTCTTTGCTTTGAATTATGTTCTGCACAGGTGTCTCAGATTAATTGATATACAATGGCATAGGACCTTGTCTTTTGGATGATTGAATGTCGAAGAGAAAATCCAGTCCAAAAGGGATAGTTGGTGGATTAGGAAGATATTCAGTAGATTTAGAATGAAGAGTGTGTATAGCATTTGGACCAAAAGATCTTTAGCAATAGGATTTTGGGTAGAGAGTGAAAGTAAATGTCAGCACATGTGAAGAGTCAGTCATAATGATGAACTGGGGAAAAAATACAGGAAATCAGACTTCAATAGAGACATTAGGAAATCAGGCAAAGTATGAAGTGAGTGATAGGATTAGACATTTTCAACAGGGTTGAGGTTGAATATGTATTTTCAGGAAGAAACAAATATGTAGTCACCAATAGGATTCACTTTTGAGAGCATTAGGCAACCTGGACATGGATTTTTTTTTAATCCATGCTCACTTTCCATTTAGGATTTGGTACAATCTTAAGTGTGACCTTGCTTTTTGTTTCCACAATATTACTGTGATTAATGTATATATAGATCAGGTGACATGAGTATTTCTTCCACCGTTTCTGGGAGCAATATTTTGAAGACATATAATTTAGTATTGTGGGTACAAATAGGTATACTCTGTGTTATATGAATATAAAGATAATGCATGAATAGACCATACTGTGAATAAATAATATAACTGGTTCCAAATTTAAATAATGGATTGAATTGATATCTGAATATATACTGGAAATCTTATATTGATATTCATACAATCATTCCAACCAGTTATACATCTAATGGTAATATCACTGTTATGGTTTATCATGAAGTGTGTGTGAGCTTTGCTTCTAAAATGATTATGGAAATTGAAAATAATGTGCTTGGAAAGAAGTCTCATTAAAAGAGCAGTCAAGAAACCTGGGGGAATACATATGTTCTGAAGCAGGAAGTAATTGAAAGTGAAAAAAATGCCTATAAATTTGTGAATTTGTGATTGAAATATGTATTCTATTATGTGCAAAAACTGAAGAAATATTAATGTACCAGTTTTGAATAAAAATGAACGTCAAAATACATACCATGTCCCATAGGAATCTACTTGCATTGACGTTAAACTGAGTCATTTACTATAGCAATATTAGGATTTGTATGCACCATTCACTGAAGTTAGTTTTCAGTATTAGGAAACAAATATGTATTTCAGGTGGATTAATATTTCTGAGAATATTCTTATGAAAAGTTGAATATAAATCCACATTCATGAACATCAATGAATTTAGGGAGTATATAATAAGACAATACATTTCATATTTTGAAAAATCTGGAGAGTTTATACATATATATATGCACACACACACACACACACACACACACACGTATACATTAAAAAGTAGCAATATATATGCCAATCAAAATACATCATGAATTATATATCATCCACAAATCCAAAAATCTTCATTTTTCTGAGCATCGATTTATGTATAATGTTGTTCAACTAGGGAGCTCACCCATCGTTTGAATTGTAAGTTCCAACAGCATTTAGGAGGAGTGATCCCTTCTCACAATTTGTATTTGCAAAGTCAGCAACCTCACAAGTATGTACATGTGATACCAGGTAGGAATCTATATGTGAATATAAAAATGCATGTGCTGAATAGGGTACAGAGAAATGGAGACAGGAATTCTCATATTTGTTTACTTTAAAAACACATGGAGAAGGGAGGGACAGAGCCGCCAACCGCGCCTGTAAGGTAGGCAGACCTGCGAGCCACCCGTAGAACAGGTCTAGCGGCCCGCCATCGTGAAAGACAAATCACCCTGGTTGGGGGTTGGGCAGAGCCACTGCACGCCTGCAAGGAACGCGGACATGTGACCCACAGGCAGAACAGGCCCAGACACCCGCGGAGGGGCAGAGACACCCCTTGCGACTTCAAGATAGGTGAACCTGCGACCCACCGGCTGAAGCGGCCCAGCTGCCTTCAGAGGGGCAGAGCCGGCCCCCGCGCCTGCGAAGTAGGTGGACCTGCGAACACCGACAGACCAGGTGCTAGGCCCCGCCAGGGTGCTAGACACATAACCAGGTTTGGGGAGGGGCCGAGCCGCTGCCCGTGCCTGCAAAGCAGGTGGACCTCTCACTCAGAGGCAGAACAGACCCAGCGACCTACCAGCGTGGTAGACACATCGCCCCGGTTTGGGGGGGGGCAGAGATGCCACTCACGCCTGCAATGTAGACAGCCCTGCAACCCACAGACAGAAGAGGCCCAGCGGAGCGTGGAGGGGCAGAGCCAACGCCTGTGCCTGCAAGGTAGCTGGGCCTGTTACCCACTGGCTGAACAGGACCAGCAACCACAGAGGGGTAGATCAACTGCCCGCTCCTGCAAGGTAGGCGGACCAGCTACCAAGAGGCAGAACAGGCCCAGCGGCGTGCTGGTGTGGTAGGCACATTGCCCCAATTGGAGGAGGGGTAGAGCCGCTGCTTACGACTGTGAGGGAGACTTTTCAAGAATACAATAGCAATATAAACATTTAGGGGTAAAATTCAATAACACAAAAGTTTCACCAAGCCGAAAAAAACGTGAACAGTAGGGAAAGACAAGGAAAGAAAGGACCACAAGCAACGCAGGTCAACTCAACATTAGAAGAGGTAATATCTGCAGCAAATGGAATGTCAGATAAAGAATGAGGATATACTTGCTTCAGATGATCTGGAGTCTCCAGGGAGACATTAGACAGCAAAATCAGACAATGAAAGATCACTTTGACAATGAATTACATAAACAAATCCAAGAAGCAAAAGATCAACTATACAGGGAGATAGAGGTTATAAAAAACACACAAACAGAAATCATAGAAATGCAGGAAGCAATAAACCAACTTAAAAACTCAATTGAGAATACTACCAGCAGAGTAGATCACTTAGAAGATAGAACATCAGACAATGAAGACAAAGTATTTCAACTTGAAAAGAACATAGAAAGCTCAGCAAGACTGTTAAGAAACCATGAGCAGAACATCCAAGAAATATGGGATAACATGAAGAGACCAAACAAAATAGTAATTGGGATACAGGAAGGTTTACAGGTCCAAACCACAGGATTGAGCAATCTATTCAATGAAATAATATTAGAAAACTTTCCAGACATGAAGAATGAGACAGAATCCCAAATCCTAGAAGCCTACAGGACGCCAAATGTGCAAAATCATAAGAGATAAACACCTAGACATATTATAATGAAGATGCCAAACATACAGAATAAAGAGAAAATTTTAAAAGCTACAAGAGAAAGGAAGAAGATTACATTTAGGGGTAAACCAATCAGGATAACAGCTGATCTTTCAACACAGACTCTGAAAGCTAGAAGATCCTGGAATAACATTTTTCAATCACTGAAAGAAATTGGGTTCCAACCAAGAATTGTGTATCCAGCGATTTTAAGCTTCAGGATGGAAGATGAAATTAAAACCTTCCATGATAAACGAAAGTTAAAAGAAATTGCAGCTAGAAAACCATCTCTTCAAAAGATCCTTGGCAAAATATTATAGGAAGACGAAATGGAAAATAACAACGAAAACCAACAGTGGGAGGTAGTACAGTAAAGGGGCGAAAAATAATCAAAGAGAAAAACAAACCATGTTTAGTAACATAAATAAACAAATATGGCTGGAAGAACAACCCATATTTCAAAAATAACCCTAAATGTTAATGCCTTAAACTCACCAATTAAGAGACACAGGCTAGTAGAATGGATCACGAAAGAAGACCCAAAAATTTTCTGCCTACAGGAGACATATTTGATAGGAAAAGACATATATAGACTAAAGGTGAAAGGTTGGGAGAAATCATATCACTCATATTGACTTCGGAAACAAGCAGAAGTGTCCATACTCATATCAAATAAAATAGATTTCAAGACAAAGTTAATCAAAAGGGATAAAGAGGGACACTACATATTGCTCAAGGGAACCATACACCAACAAGACATAACAATCATAAATATATGTGCCCCAAACAATGGTTCAGCTATGTTAATCAAACAAACTCTTCTCAAGTTCAAGAGTCTGGTAGACCACCATACAATAATCATGGGAGATTTCAACACACCTCTCTCACTACTGGACAGATATTCCAAACAAAAGTTGAATTAGGAAACTATAGAACTCAATAACACAATTAATAACCTAGACTTAATTAACATATATAGAATATACCACCCAACATCAAGCAGTTACACTGTTTTCTCAGCAGCACATGGATACCTCTCAAAAATAGATCATATATTATGTCACAGAACAACTCTTAGACAATATAAAGGAGTATAGATAATACCAGGCATCTTATCTGATCGTAATGGAATGAAACTGAAATCAACAATAAAAGAAGGAAGGAAAATTCATGCATCACTTGGAGAATGAACAATACGTACTGAATGATCAATGGGTTATTGAAGACATCAAGGAGAAAAATAAAAAAAATTCTTAGACATAAATGGAAAAGACAGACAGAACATATCAGAATCTATGGGACACATTGAAAGCAGTTCTAAGTGGAAAATTCATTGCTTGGAGTTCTTTCCTTAAAAAAAGAAAAAAAAAAACAACAACAAATAAATGATCTCATAGTTAATTTCAAAATCCTAGAAAAAGAAGAGCAAAACAACAGAAAAAGAAGTAGAAGGCAAGAAATAATTAAAATCAGAGCTGAAATTAATGAAATCGAAACAAAAGAAACAATTGAAAAAATTGAAAATACTAAAAGTTGAAAAATTAATAAAATCGACAGACTCTTAGCCATGTTAATGAAGAGAAGAAGAGAGGGAACTCAAATTACTATCATAAGGGATGAAAAAGGCAATATCACAACAGACACTTCTGAAATACAGAAGATAATCAGAAATTATATTAGAAGATAGTGAAGGCATCAATAAATTTCTTAAGTCATATGATCTGCCCAGATTGAGTCAGGAGGATATAGACAACCTAAGCAGACCAATATCAATTGAGAAAATAGAAGAAACCATCCAAAGACTACCAACTAAGAAAAGCCCAGGACCGAATGGGTATACAGCAGAGGAGGCCAATATCACCCTGATTCCTAAACCAGACAAAGACCCTTCAAAGAAACAAATGTACAGACCAATCTCTCTAATGAACCTAGATGCAAAAATCCTCAATAAAATTCTGGCGAATCAGATACAAAAACATATTTAAAAAATTGTGCAACATGATCAAGTAGGATTCATTCCTGGGATACAAGGCTGGTTCAATATACGGAAATCAATAAATGTTATTCACCACATGAATAGACTTAAAAATAAGAACCATATGATCACCCCAATAGATGCAGAAAAAGCATTCAATAAAGTACAGCATCCCTTTATGTTTAAAACTCTAGAAAAACTGGGATAACAGGAACATACCTCAATATTGTAAAAGCAATCTATGCTAAGCCTCAGGCTAGTATCATTCTGAATTGAGAAAAAATTGAAGGCATTCCCTCTAAAATCTGGAACAAGACAGGGATGCCCTCTCTCACGATTTCTGTTCAACATAGTTCTCGAACACTGGCCAGAGCAATTAGACAAATGAAAGAAATTAAAGGCATAAAAATAGGAAAAGAAGAACTTAAATTATCACTATTTGCAGATGACATGATTCTATACCTAGTAGACCCAAAAGGGTCTACAAGAAACTATTAGAGATAATAAATGAATTCAGCAAAGTGGCATGATATAAAATCAACAATCATAAATCAAAAGCATTCCTGAATATCAGCAACAAATCCTCTGAAACGGAAATGAGGACAACCACTCCATTGAGAGTATCCTCAAAAAAAATAAAATAAAATATTTGGTTATCAACGTAACAAAAGATGTGAAAGACTTACACAATGAAAACTACAGAACCCTAAAGAGAGAAATAGAAGAAGATCTTACAAGATGGAAAAATATACCCTGTTCATGGATAGGCAGAATTAACATCATCAAAATGGCGATATTACCAAAAGTTCTCTATAGGTTTAATGCAATGCCAATCAAAATCCCAACGGCATTTCCTGTAGAAATAGATAAAACAATTATGAAATTCATATGGAATAATACAAGACCCAGTATAGCAAAGACAACTCTAAGCAGGAAGTGTGAATCAGGCGGTATAGCGATACATGTCCTCAAACTATACTACGGAGCAATAGTAACAAAAAGAGCATGGTACTGGTGCCAAAACTGGCGGGTGGACCAATGGTATAGAATAGAGGACACAGAAATCAATCCACAAAATTACAGCAATCTTATATTTGATAAAGGAGCTAAAAGCATAAACTGAAGGAAGGATAGCATCTTCAACAAATGGTGCTGGAAAAACTGGAATTACATATGTAAGAAAATGAAACTGAATCCCTTTCTCTCGCCATGCACAAAAGTTAACTCAAAATGGATCAAGGAGCTTGATATCAAATCAGCGACACGGCGTCTGATAGAAGAAAACTTTGGCTATGATCTACATACTGTGGGGTCGGGCTCCAAATTCCTCAATAGGACACCCATAGCATAAGAGTTAATAATTAGAATCTACAAACAGGACTTACTCAAACTAAATAGATTTTTCTCAGAAAAAGAAACAATAAGAGAGGTAAGAAGGGAGCCTACATCCTGGGAACAAATCTTTACTCCTCACACTTCAGATAGAGCCCTAATATCCAGAGTTATACAAAGAACTCAAAAAATTAAACAATAAGCAAATGAATTACCCAATCAAGAAATGGGCCAAGGACCTGAACAGACACTTCTTAGAGGAGGACATACAATCAATCAATAAGTACATCAAAAAATTCTCACCATCTCGAGCATTCAGAGAAATGCAAAACAAACCCACCCTAAGATACCATCTCACTGCAGTAAGCTTGGCAGCCATTATGAAGTCAAACGACAACAAGTGCTGGCGAGGATGTGGGAAAAAGGGTACACGTGTACATTGCTGGTGGGACTGCAAATTGGTGCAGCAAATTTGGAAAGCAGTATGGAGATTTCTTGGAAACTTGGGAATGGAACCGCCATTTGACCCAGCAATTCCCCTTCTCGGTCTAATCCCTATAGACCCAAAAAGTGCATGCTATAGGGACACTGATAAATCTATGTTCATAGCAGCACAATTCACAATAGGAAGACTGTGGAACCAACCTAGATGCCCTTCAATAGATGAATGGATTAAAAAAAATGTGGCATTTATACACAATGGAGTATTACTCTGCATTAAAAAATGACAAAATCATACAATTTGCAGAGAAATGGATGGCATTAGAACGTATTATGCTACGTGAAGATTGCCAATCACTAAAAAACAAATGCCAAATGTTTTCTTTGATATAAGGAGAGTAACTAAGAACAGAGTTGGGAGGAAGAGCATGAGAAGATGATTAATATTAAACAGGGGTGAGAGGTGGGAGGGAAAAGGAAAGAGAAGGAAAATTACATAGAAATGGAAGGAAACCCTCATGGTTATACAAAATTAAATACAAGATGAAGTGAGGGGAAAGGGGACAAAAACAAGGGGAAGAAATGAATTACAATAGATGGGGTAGAGAGAGAGGATTGGAGGGGAGGGGATGGGAGATAGTAGAGGACAGGAAAGGCAGCAGAATACAACAGACACTAGTATAGCAATATGTAAAATAGTGGATGTGTAACTGATGAGATACTGCAATCTGTATACGAAGAAAAATGGAAGTTCATAACCTACTTGAATCAAAGTGTGAAATATGACATGTCAAGAACTATGTAATGTTTTGTAGAACCAACAATAAATATTAAAGGAAAAAAAAACACATGGAGAACTATTTCAATGAAAAATTTACTAGGTTTATAACACCTACACTTTATCATGCAAAAGGCAAGTCCAACTATACACCATGCCTCTTCAGAAGTGCTTGTATTTCTATTCTGTTTGGGTTATTTTTCTTCATCATATTAGGATTAGTAGTCAGAGTTTGGTAGGGTATGCGTTAGTGTCAGGGATTCAGTCTTTGGAATGGAAAATTGGAAAATGAATCCAATGTGTATGCAAATATGTGCTACACAAAAATCTTCCCACTCTCATCCAGAACAATGCCTTGACGTTACCTTCACGCCAAATAAGAAACAATTAGAGGAGAAGAGTTAGAAAATCTGTAAATACATATCTGGAATGGAAAATATTCAGGAGTTCACAAACTTGGAGGTGGTAGAGGAGTATCCCAAAGTAAGGGACAGGGTAAACACCCCACAAACATGGAGGTCTGCTGGCCTAAAGACTTCTAGAGAAACTGCCTCTGAGGATGGGCACTTGAAATATATGTTGTCAGTAGCTTTAGCTTCCTTTGTAGTGAGATCATCAAAGCTGGGTCTGCATCTATGTGACCTGGAGGACATTCTTTCTTGCTTTCCAATACACATGAGGCAGCAGTGCTGAATTCTCTTTTCGTATGTAAACTGTGGCCACTGGGGTCTAAGTGTCTCCCTGTGTGGACTGTGAAGCCTTTTGTTCATCCTCCATTTTCGTAGAGTTTCCTGCTGCAGCACTGAGAGTTTGGTATTTGCCTCACAGAATACAAGGAGTTCAACTGGAACACAGTCCTGGAGGGAGAAGTGTCATTTGTGGTTTTTCAGGGTCTACAAGAGAATGCACCAACCAGGCTTCATTCCCACATAACTTGCCCCCTTCTCCATAGCAACCTGATTCTGCACATTGCCCTGAAAACTATCCATTTAACAAGACACCTTTACATATAAGTGTCTGGTCACTGCACCGTGTCAGTGACAAACCATTTGGAAATCAATGGCAAAACCACATGGCGCAAAAACAGATGATTTATCACACACCTGCACACCACAGCTCAGGGCCCACTACTCAGGAGGGTCCAACTTAATGGCATCTCTGTTCTACACCATTTTCATAAATCCCAGTCAATCAAGGCACTATCTGGTACACTCATGATCAGCAAGAGGTGCTGACAATTTAAGCCACAGCCTCACACAGGGCCCAGAGTCTGATTCAGACATAACCATTTCCAAAACAATTCATCAAAGAGGCACAGGTGATGCCCATTCATTTCCATTTGAAAATTGTTTTCTTCTGGCTTTATAAAGGGGTGGCCTGAGGCAAAGAGGTTCCTGACATTCAGGGCAACAGAACAATAGTTAAGCAAAAGACCCTAAGCCAGGTTTCACCATAGAGACTTTCCAGGTCACACCAATATCTGAGTTTTCTGGTGTGCTCGCCATTCCTTTCAGCTAACTAGTACATGGCCATGTCACAGAGCTTGGAGGTGGTACATATCTTGGACAAAAAACCATGAGCCTTTATGGAGAGTTGCCAGAATTCAGGAAGAATTCAAGAACTTATGATACTAGGTGTTGCCCATGGATAAGTCAAGCCTCAGTCCATTCATTAATTGGGCCGGATGAATGCTGTGAAGCTTTCTACTAGACAGGACACACCCATTGAGCCATTTTCTTTTCTAATATCTACAACTAAGGACACAGTGGGATACACAGACATAGAAACAGTCTCCTTGTCAGATGACTTACTAGAAACAGTCCACTCCAAACCAAACAAACCTCCTTTTTTACCTATTCTCAGAATATGAGACAAATCCACAAACTGACATCCACACACACAAAGTCACCTCCTTCCCCAAGTATGTCTGTGACTATCCAGAGTGTCCTCTGACTAGTAGGCCATAGAATGTTCCCCAGAAATGGCCGGTCCTGTCTCAGATCTGGTCTCCTTGGCCAATTCTGTGAAGTTTTCAGGAGGCAGTGGTGAGCCATTTCCTGCCCTCTCAGGAAAGGACCCTCTTCAAAGCTTTCTTGGCATTTGGCCACCCTCACATGAGTAGGTACCAAGAAAGACTGACTCTTTACTTGGTAAATCCAAACAAGTGAGCCCACTTGGACTGGGACTGGTACTGGCTCTTGGTGCCTGGCTTCCTGGATCACAAAATTCAGAGAGTTCCATCATGAAAAAAGTGAGGTGAGGTCACTTTCTTCAGAAAATGAATGAGGCCACTGTCTTGGCCACCACTTTGTCCTAACAGTTGCTTCCTAGTGTCTCAGGAAAATGAGGCTGCCTCTATTTCCTGTGACACTTTCACAAGTTAGAATGGTATAGAAACATAGGCACCTGGGAACAGCTCTCCACACATGCCTGGTTTCATACATCTTCCCTACATTAAGAAGAGATAGGATGATTCAGACACATCCTTTCATCCTGATCGGGTTGTTTGCAAAGGAAGATGACTTTTGCTGTCTCAGGTCCTTCATAGCTGCCTACATCTTCTCCAGGGATCATTTCTGCATGGATTTTGAGGTACTCAGCAGGTGGAAGATCTCCTAACTTCCTGTATTGTAATACTAACTTTGTCCCTGCTCTTCTGTAAAGTGAGATTGAGTGAACAATCTCAGTTTACAGAATGGTTAGGGTTAATAGCATGTTCGATTTGGGTTATGAATCATTTTGCTGGATGAATAATGATATTGGGAACCTGTGATATTTACAAGAACATGGAGGTGAAATATAAGTATGAAAACAGAAATCTAGGTAATATTTGAAGCCCAGAAGGACTTTGGGCCCTTGATTGGGATACATAGCTTAAATTATGTTCTGTGTGACCTTTGCATTTTGTGTCCAGAATATTAGTGTGATAATATGTATATGTAGCTAAGGTGACATGAGTATTTCTTTCACCATTTCTGTGAGCAGTATTTTGAAAACTTATAAATTAGTACTGGGGATACTATTAGGTTTACCCTGTTTTGATGAATATAGAGATGATGCATTAATAGACCATACTGTGAATAAATTATATAACTGCTTCCAAATTTAAATAATGGATTGTATTGATATCTGAAAATATATAGAAAATCTTACATTGATATACATACATTCATTCCAACCAGTTATATATCTAATTGTAATGTTAGGGTTATCATTATCATGAATAGTGTGTGAGTTTTGCCTCAAAAATGATTATGGAATCAAAAATAATATGTTTAGAAAGAAGTCTAGTAAAAAGACCAGTCAAGAAACATGGAGGAACATATGTCTTCCGAAGGAGGAAGTGATTGAAAGTGAACCAAATGTTTATAAATTTGTGAACTTGTGAATGAAAGGAAATATCTTATGATGTCCATGAACTGAATAAATAACAACGTACCAGGTTTGAATAAAAATGAACTTTAACAAACACAATAGAGACATTAGGAATTCTGGCAAAGTATAGTTTGCAGTGAAAGGTTAATAAAATAAGTACTTGTCACTTCCTGTTTTTCTGTATGCTTAACAAAACACTTTTGAAATATTGAGAACTGTTTGCTAATCTTATTCCCAGAATGTGCTGTCCCCAATTTCCAAACTGCAGAATGTACTCCCTCAACCGGTTGCACGCAAACCGCTCACTCGCCCGGACCCATCAATAAACTTACCCCCCTGCCCTCTCCAAGGAAAATATATAAGCTCTGCTTGAGCTGTTCTCTGGGCTCTCTGCTCTATTCAAGTGAGCTCTGAGCCCCAGCATGCTGGACCCACAATAAACCCTTTGCTTTTGCATGAGACAGTCTCTTGGTGTTCTCTTCCCCCGATTGTCACCGGACCTTTACATATGGAGGTTCCACTGAGATCCGGCAGCGGTGGACAAGAGACCCCAACGAACTCCTCTCAGGGTAAGTAAGGTGCCTCTTTCTGGTCAGGTTTCAGGTCAGGGCTTGGCAAAATGGATGTCAATGAAGAGCGTGAGCTCTCTCCAACGATGGCTGACAGTCATGTCACAGAGCCACAGGCCAAGTCCCTGGGTGACGTCATAGAGGACTCAGAAAATTGAGGAACAATAGTCTCCATGACTCAGTGATATTTTGTTTCAGATTCGTTATTGCCAACCGATCAGGTTCTGCCAACTACTAAGTCCTGGTCTCAGTGTTGGACTTCCATATCCTGTCTTTATTGTCTTGTCTTGTCTGTGTCGTGTGTTGTTGCTTTTACTGTTTGTGTATCTTTCATTATGGGACAGAGCACTTCAATGCCTCTGTCTCTGACCCTTGATCACTGCACCAAAGTTTGCTTAAGGGATCAGAATCTTTCTTTTTTAGTAAAACGCTGGACCTGGCAGACTCTCTGTGCCTCAGAATGGCTCACCATTGGATTTGGATGGACCCTAGAAGGATATTTCTACTTCCCACTAATTTAAAAAGTCAGAGATATTGTCTTTCAGCCAGGACCACACAGATACCTGTGAAGACAGATGGCCACTGCCTACCAACCCGGGGACGAGGGGAATCAACATCAATATCAAGAAAGAGACTTGTCTACATTAGACGACATCAGGTGTCATCCATGGAACCCCGCTGAAAGGGACCATAGAAGGTGCTACTTATAACACCTACAGAAGTAAAGGTAGACAGAATCACTTCCTGGATCCATACCTCTCATCTCAAGCCTGTGCCCTGTCCAGACTCTGGCTGGAAACTGTAAAAGACAGGTAACCCTTTCAAATTGTGTATTTGCCTTGTCAATAAGGCTATAGACTCTCCCCTTGACCACCAGTAGTCCTAACCCTCATCAGCCCATTCAGCAGCAATGGCTGATCACAAATCTTACTGGACAAGAAGTATGGTCTATCTCGCATACCGCCCACTTAAGGACATGGTTGCCATCTCTCCACAGAGACATTTGTCAGCTGGCTATAGGTCTTTTCCATTGGGATATCCCTGATGAAGTGGATCCCACTAAAATTCCATTAAATCCCTTCTCTACCATAGATAATGGAAACAAATATTATGGATGTAGGGACACGCGAGCCAGATGCAGTTTGGCTAGCCTAGATTACTATGTTTGCCTGGCGGACTATCAAAGCCACAAACAGTCACGGCTGTGTTGGGGGGAAGCCGACTTCTTCTGTAAGTCATGGGGATGTGAGCATTCAGGGACTGCTTGATGGAACCCAAACTCCTCATCAAATTCTGTACACAGCATTGGCCATATCCAATTAGATAACCAAAATTGATAGCCCCCAGAGGGGTCTCTAGATCCTCAAATTCTGCGTGACCTTTTTAACTTTTGCAAGTGCTCAAAAGTGTGAAAGGAGATTCCCCTATGTGGAGGCCTTTTCCCTCCTTTGCTCACATCCTGAACTATGCTTCTCCAATAGATCCTCACCCTCAGCCATCTGCTCCATACTCTCTGCTCTTACTCTCACCTAAGCAACCTGATTTCTCCCCACCAATTACTAGATCAAAAACCCAAACCTCCTCCCATTCTATGACCATTGCCCCCTTGTTAAGGTAGCAGGTACTGAGGTACACCTTAACCCACTCACTCCTCTCTTCTCTTGTCATTGCCTGCACCGGGTCCCACCAAGTCCTCTTACTAGCTAACACAAAGCTCAAACCAGCTGAGGAGAGCCCTCAGACCCTTATCGAAGATGTAATGTAAATGGCCTTTAAAGTTGCTTTGTCATCACTGAAAACAGGTTACTAAGTATTTAAAGTCCCTCACAGGCTTTGGGGGATACTAATTCCCATCTTACCCTCTGCTCTACCTGTTGTACTGCTCAAGATTTGTTCCTAGAAAAATCCAAAACCCCTTTCCCATTATTCTTTTACATCTCTCCTACCTCATTCTCAGATCCACGGAGCTGCTCACAGCCACGCCTTCCCCATCTTCCCCCTCTGTACCAGGCCCACAGAAATGTCTTAACTGACCTTCTCCAGAAATCTTCAACATAGCTGAATTTAGGACTTTCAGAAAAAGAGTCCCTATAAAAAATTTCTAAGTACATAAACTTCCTCTTTTTGTGTTGCCCTATTCTACTTGGCCACTTTCTAAAAAAATCAGCAATCCTAAGCTAGACACCACCTTACTAGTTTTTCACAAAATATGTGAACAAGGCCTTGGCCTTGAGCTGAGACTTCACAGAGATGGCTACATTTGTAAGATAAAGAAGTTACCAACTGGGCTCCATGGTAACAGTTGGGAGGGGGAAAAAATAAAGGGAATATAATGCTCTCCCTCACCCAGGTGTCCTTGAAAAGTTAACTTTCCCACAACAGAGGAAAAAAACAGAATACAAACTGCTTTTTGTGAACTGCTTAAGACTGTGAACTTCTGAGCCCCTTCCCTTATATGTTGGGTACAAAATTCTGAAAGTACCTAAACTTGGGGTTCCGGGGATTTAATTGATTACAACAGAAGTAATGCCCTCTGAATCTGGTTGCAAACAAATAGGACTGTTTTCCTGTCTTTGGTACTATCTTAGGTGCCTTGCCTTTTCCGTCCCTACAACAGTATAATTCTATATACTTAAAACATTGTTTATGTTTTCATGAAGTGGTCAACAGATGTGATTAATTGTGTAGTTGTGCAAATGTTTCCCAGAGTGCTCTATCAACACAGGTTCATTTGAAGATCAAATAGGGGGGGCATAAAACCTAGTTCCACTGGGAACATATATCACTCACTTTTGCGATCCTATTAGGAATACATGTTGCTGCAAGGGTGGGCACAAGAACCACTGCCTTGGTCCATGGGACAAAACAAATGACCCAAATAGAAGCAGCAATAGGCCAAAACTTAAAGATATTAGAAACCTCCATCACAGCATTGCAGGGATCTTTAACCTATCTCTCTGAAGTTGTTTTACAGAACAGTCGAGGATTGGAACTCTTCTTCATGTGAGAAGAGGGCCTTTGTTTTGCATTGATGGAAGAATATTGTTTTTATGCCAACCATATTGGAGTTGTAAAAAAATCTATGAGTAAATTAAAAAGATGACTTG
This sequence comes from Callospermophilus lateralis, assembly GCF_048772815.1. Classification (NCBI taxonomy): domain Eukaryota; kingdom Metazoa; phylum Chordata; class Mammalia; order Rodentia; family Sciuridae; genus Callospermophilus; species Callospermophilus lateralis. Next base: position 672,452 of record NW_027517105.1, on the reverse strand, counting down.
AAGAGCGTCAACGACAGAGAGAGGCCAAAAAAGGGTGTTTTGAATCTTGGTTCACAAAGTTCCCCTGGTTAACTACGCATTTATCAACCCTGGCCGGTCCAATAATAATCCTCATATTATTGATAACTATTAAACCCTGCTTGCTCAACCATGTAATTTATTTTCTCCAAGCTCAAATTGGACAAGTTAAACTAATGGTAATACCCCACTAGCAGACATAGAATGTGACACCCCCCAATGATCATTTTTATGATTAAAAGTAGCCAGAAAAAGAAGTGTCGAATGAAAGGTTAATAAAATATGTAGTTGTCACTTCCTGTTTTTCTGTACGCTTAACAAAACACTGTTGAAATCTTGAGAAATGTTTGCCAATCTTGTTCCCAGAATGTGCTGTCCCCAACTGTCAAACTGCAGAATGTACTCCTTCACCAGGTTGAATGCAAATTGACCACTCGCCCTGACACATCAATAAGCTTCCCTCCCTGCACTCGCAAGGGAAAGTATTTAACCTCTGCTTAAGCTGTTCTCAGGGCTCTCTACTCTTTTCAAGTGAACTCTGAGCCCCAGCATGCTGGACCCCCAATAAACCCTTTGCTGTTACATGAGATAGACTCTTGGTGGTCTCCTCTTCCGACACTCGACAGACCTTTACTTGGATGATTGAATGTAGAAGAGAACATCCAGTCAAAAAGGGATAGTCAGTGGGATTAGGAATATAGTCCGTAGGTTTAGGAAGAAGAGTGAGTATAGGATTTGGACCAAAAGTTCTTTAGTAATAGGGTTTCGGTTAGAGAATGAATGTAAATGTCAGCACATGTGAAGAATGAGTCACAATGATGAACTGGGGAAAATATGTAGGAAAGCAGATATCAATAGAGACATTAGGAAATCAGGCAAAGTATAAAGTGAGTGATAGGATTAGACATTATCAACAGGGTTGAGTTTCAACATATAATCTTAGGAAGAAACAAATATGTAGTCACCAATAGGATTGACATTTGAGAGTATTAGGCAACCTGGACATGAATGTTTTTAATAATACAGGTTCACTTTCTATTTAGCCTTTGGTACAATCATATGTGTGACTTTAGCATTTTGTGTTCCGAATATTACTGTGATAAAATGTATATGTAGATCAGGTGACATGAGTATTTCTTCCACAATTTCTGGGAGCAATATTTTGAAGACGTATAAATTGAGGACTCTAGGATATGCCAACAAACAATTCTTACACAAACTTTTACCAATGTGGTTCCAAAGGTAGAGGCGCATACACAAGGAATGCAAAGTGAACTAATTCTAACCAAAAAAAAAAAAAAGAAAAAAAAATTGATACTTTATCTTCCACTTCTTGTGCCACTCCTGTTTCAAATTACTTAGTCTTGACTGCATGTCTCCTGCAGAAATAATCAAAATCTCTGGAATACGTCTTTTGTTTGTTTTGCTTTTGCGGTGCTGCAGATAGAACCCAGGGCCTCCACATGCTTCGGAAAACACTTGACTGCTAAACTACATCCATGCTCCCCACCCCCACTACTTTTTTGTTGTTTTGAGAAAGGGTCTTAGTAGCTGGGATTTCAGGCATGCACTATTGCACCAGACTCCTGAATATATCTTGCCACTACATTTAGATGCAGAATTGGCTCAACAATATGAAATTAAGAGGGTGTGAATAAAATAGTAATAGTGAAGAACCACTAAGAATACAGAGAAAGCACACTAAACAATACCTTTTGTTCAAATGCAATCTCTTTTAAAAGATTTTTTAAATGGATGACAATAAACTTCTGAAAAACAGACACAAATATCTTTCCTATCCTTTGCCTGAATTTCAATACTTTAAATTTTATTTTAATTACAGCTTTACTGAGATACAAATTTATATACCATGCAATCTATTGTATCACATGTGTATCTATTTTATATCCAGTATGGTTATTTCAATAAAATGACACACTAACTTTTCTGAATGAGTAGAATTACTAGTTACTACTAGGGTTCAATTCCTAGCTTTGCAAAAGCAAACAAACAAACAAACAAAGTTGGCTAACGAATCATATATTCTAATATTCCTAGCATTTTTTCAGTACAAAAAACCCACATTATCCCACAAAGGGATATGAAATAGAATTATATTTTTTCATCTGGGTATGCTAAAGACAAGTCTATTTAGAAAATCCTGTTGTTTCAAATGTTGTTGAAAATAATATAAAAATACTTTAATAAAGAATGCAAAATAAAAAAAAATAAATTAGTATTGGGGGTACAAAGAGGTGTACCCTCTGTCTATGAATATAGAAGTAATTCATGAATTGACAATACTGTGAATAAATAATATAACTGATTCCACTTCAAATAATGGATTGATAGAATTGATATCTGAAAATATATAAGAAATCTTATATTGATATAGAATCATTCATTCCAATGAGTTATACATCTAATGGTAATATTAGGGTTATATTCTATCATGAAAGGTGTGTGAGATCTGCTTCAAAAGTGAGAATGGAAAAGGAAAATAATGTGTTTGGAAAGAAGTCTCATGAAAAGACCAGTCAAGAAACATAGAGGAATACATGTGTTCTGAAGTAGAAAGTGATTGAAAGTGACACAAATGCAAATAATTTTGCTAACTTGTGGATGAAATACATATCCTATGATGTGAATAAACTGAAGAAATAGTAAAGTACCAGTGTTGAATAAAAATGAACGTCAAAATGTACATCATGTCCCATAGTAATCTACTTGGATTGATGTTAAACTGGGTCAGTTACTGTAGAAATATTAGGATTTGTATGCACCATTCACTGATGTTACTTGTCATTACTAGAAAACAAATATGTATTTCAGGTGGATGAATAATTCTGAGAATAATCTTGTGAAAAGTTTATTATAAATCCACATACATGAATATGAATGAATTTAGGGTGTGTAAAAGAAGACAGAAGTATTTCATATTTTTAAAAATTTGGAGAGTGTATATGTATTTATATACACACACACACACACACACACACACAAACAAACACATATACACACAGAGACATTGAAATGTAGCAATATATATGCCAATTGAAATTGATGTAGAAATACATATCGTCCAAAGATCCAAAAATATTTAATTTACTGAACATGGATTTGTGTATAATGTTGTTCAACTAGGAAGCTCCCCCTTAGGTTAAATTTTCAGTTCCAACAGCGTTTAGGAGGAGTGATCTCTTCTCATAATTTGTATCTGCCAAGTCAGCCACCTCACAAGAATGTACATTTGATACCAGGTAGGATTCTATATGTGCATATAAAAATGCATGTGCTGAATAGGCTACAGACAAACGGAGACAGGAATTCAAATACTTGTTAAATTTAAAAACACATGGACAACTATGTCAACAAAATATTGATTAGATTTATAACTCCTACACTATATAATGCAAAAGGCAAGTTCAACTATACACCATGCCTCCTCTGAACTTCTTGGATTTCTATTCTGTTTGGGTTATTGTTCTCCATCATATTAGGATTAGTAGTCAGATTCTAGTAGGTTATGGGTTAGTGTCAGGAATTCAATATTTCGAATGGAAAATTGGAAAATGAATCCAATGTGTATGCAAATATGTGCTACAAAAAAATCTTCCAACTCTCATCCACAACAATGCCTTGAAATTACCTTCACCCCAATTAAGACACAATTAGAAGAGAAGAGGTAGAAAATCTGTGAATATATATCTGTAGTGGAATATGCTCAGGAGTTCACAATTTTGGAGGTTGTAGAGCAGTTTCCAAAAGTAAGGGACAGGGTAAACACTCCACAAACATGGAGCTCTGTTGGCCAAAAGATTTCTTGAGGAACTGCCTCTGAGGGTGGGCACTTGAAATATATGTGTTTGTCAGAACCTTTAGCTTCCTTTCTAGTGAGACCATCAAAGATGGGTCTGTATCTATGTGACATGAAGATCTTGGTTTCTTATTTTCCAATGATCCTGAGGCAGCAGTGCTGATTTCTCTCTTTGTATGTAAACTGTGGCCACTGGGGGCTAAGTGTCACCCCATGTGGACTCTGAAGCCATTTGTTCATCCTCCAACTTTTGTGGTGTTTCTTGCTGCTGAACTGGGACATTGGTATTTGCTTCACGAAATACAATGAGTTCAACTGGAACACAGTGCTGGAGGAAGTTCTGTCATGTGTTGTGGGTCACGTTCTGCAGGAGAATGTACCAACCAGGCTTCAATACCAGATAGCTTGTACCCTTAACCTCAGCAACCTGATTCTTAACATTACCCTGAAACCTCTCCATATAACAAGATGCCTTTACATAGAAGGGTCTGCTGGCTGCACCATGTCAGTCACAAGCCATTTGGAAGTCAATAGCAGATCCACATGGTCCCACCACAGATATTTTATCACACACTACTGCTCTAGGTCCACTACTCAGCAGGCTCCAACTTATTGGCATCTCTGTTCTAGATAATTTTTATGAAACTCAGTCAATAAAGGCCCTGGCTAGTTTACTCATGATCAGCAACAGACCATTTAAGAGTTCTCCAGTGCCACCTGTTAATGGCCTCCACAGGGCTTTGAAGAACTCATTTGACCCAAAGAATGCCTAATCTCACTTGATGGAGGTCAGGAACCTTACAGAGGAAGGCAAGAGACTTCATCCACAATTACTGATCTTTTTGCCATTTTGGTTTTAAATGCACACATGGGATCTTTCTTTAGATCCATCAGGTGCTGAGAATCTAAGCTATAGCCTCACATAGGACCAAGAGGCTGATTCAGACGCATCCCTTTCCAAAGCAATTAAGCACAGAGCCACAGTTGATGCCCATTTATTTCCATTTGAAAACTGTTTTCTTCAGGATTCACAAAGGGATGGCCTGAGGCAAAGACTTTCCTGACATTCAGGGCAACAGAACAATAGCAAAAGGCCCAAAGCAGGGTTTATCCACTGAGACTTTCCTGGACACACTGATATTAGAGTTTTCTGAGATGCTCGCCATTCCCTTCATCTATCTTGTACATGGCCATGTCACTCAGATTGGAGGTGGTACATATCTTGGACACAAAACAATGAGCCTATTCTTGAGAGTGACCAGAATTGAGGAAGAAATCAGGAACTTAGGAAGATTGCAGGTGTTGCCCATCCATAAGGCAAGGGGCAGTCCACTCCTAAATTGGGCAGGATAAATGCTGGGAAGATTTCTACTAGACAGGACACATTGATGCATTCTTTTTTCTAAGGTCTACAACCACGAACACAGTGGGTTACAAAGACATGCAAAAAATCGCCTTGTCAAACGACTTACTAGAAGCAGTCCACTCCAAACCAAACAAACCGCCTTTCCTACCTGTTCTCATAAGAAGAGACTAAACCACAAAATCACACAGACACGCGCAAACGCACCTCCTTCATTCAAGTAGGTCTGTGACTATCTGGAGTGTCCTCTGACTGGTGGGCCATACTATGTTCCCCCAAAAGGCCTGTCCTGTCTCAGATCTGGTCGCGGTGAACCACTACCTGCTTTCTCAGGAAAGGCCCCTCTTCAGAGCTCTCCTGGCATTTGAAATCCTCATATCAGTAGGTACCAAGGAATACTTAGTCTATCCTTGGTTTTTCCAAACAATGGAGCCCACTGGGACTGGAACTGTGACAAGGTCTTGGTATTCTCTGTCTTCCTGGAGCCCAAGGTCAGGGAGTTTCTTCACCAAGGAAGTGAGGTAGGTCGCTTCATTCAGGAACTTAGTGAGTTTACTGCCTTTGCAAACACTTTGTCCTAACAGGTGATTGCAAGGTTCCCATGAGGTGGAGGCTGCCCCTACTTCCCGAGACAGTTTCAACAGTTAGAATGGTATATCAACCATAGGAATCCGGGAACAGCTCTCCACACAGGCCTGGTTTGGTCCCTCTTCTCTACATTAAGAAAAGAGAGGCTGATTCAGACACAATGCTTCATCCTGAGTACGTTGTTTGCCATGGAAGATGACTTTTGCTCTCTCAGGTCCTTCATAGCTGCCTATGTCTTCTCCAGGGATCGTTTCTGCTTAAAACTTTGAGGATCTCAGCATCTGGAAGATCCCCTACATTCCTGTATTGTAAGACCAACTCTGTCGCTGCTCTTCTGTAAAGTTAGATTGAGGGAACAGTGTTTGGTTAGGCTTAATAACAGGTTCCATTTGGATTAAGAATCATTCTGAGCGATGAATAATGGTATTGGGAATGTGCGATATTTACAAGAATATTTAGGTGAAATATAAGTATGAAAACAGAAATCTAGGTAAAATTTGAAGCCCAGAAGGGCATTGGGCCTTTAATTGGGATACTTAGCTTTGACTTACGTTCTGCACAGATGTCTTAAATAAATCCATATACAATGTCATAGGACCTTGTACCTTGGATGATTGAATGTCACGAGAATATCCAGTCAAAAAGCTATAGTCGGTAGGATTAGGAAAAGTGTCGGTAGGTTTAGAAAGAATAGTGATTATAGGTTTTGGAGGAAATGTTTTTAGCAATTGGGTTTCGGTTAGAAAGTGAATTTAAATGTCAGCACATGTGAAGAGTCAGTCAAAATGATAAACTGGGAAATATTTAGGAAAGCAGAAATCAATAGAGACATTAGGATATCAGGCAAAGTATAAAGTGAGTGATAGGATTACACATTTTCAACAGGCTTGAGGTTGAATATATAATCTTAGGAGGAAACAAATATATAGTCACCAATAGGATTGACATTTGAGAGCGGTAGCAACCTGGACAGGAATATTTTTAGTAATCCATGCTCACTTTTCATTTAGGTTTTGGTACAATCATAACTGTGACCTTTGCATTTTGTTTCCAGAATATTACTGTGATAAAATGTACATGTAGATCAGGTGACATGAGTATTTCTTCCACCATTTCTGGGAGCAATATTGTGAAGACGTATAAGTTAGTACTGGGGGTACAAATAGGTGTACCCTGTGTCTATGAATATAGAGATAATGCATGAATAGACCATACTGTGAATAAATAGTATTACTGGTTCCAACTTTGAATAATGGATTGAATTGATAAATGAAAATATAGAGAAAATCTTATATTGATATATATACATTCATTAAAACCAAATATACATCTAATGGTAATATTAGGGTTATGGTTCATCATGAAGAGTGTGTGAGTTTTGCTTCAAAAATGATTAAGAAAATCGAAAAAGAAACCTCATGAAAAGATCAGTCAAGAAACATGGATTTATACATGTGTTCTGAAGCAGGAAGTGATTGAAAATGAAACAAATGCCTATTAATTTTCGAATTTCTAGATGAAATATATATTTTATGATGTGCATAAACGGAAGAAATTGCAATGTACCAGTGTTGAATAAAAATGAATTTCAAAATACACATCATGTCCCATAGAAATCTATTTGCATTGATGTTAAACTGGGTAAGTTACTGCAGAAACACAAGGATTTGTATGCACCATTCACTGAAGATAGTTCTCAGTACGAGGAAACAAATATGTTTTTCAGGTGTGTGAATATTCCTGGGAATAATCTCGTGAAAAGTTGATTAAAAATCCACATACATGAATATGAATTATTTTAGGGAGTGTATAATAAGACACATATTTCATATTTTGAAAAATCTGGAGAGTATGTATACACACACACACACAAACAGACTTTAAAAAGTAGGAATATATATGCCAATTGAAATTCACCATCAAATATATATCATCCACAGATCAGAAATATTTATTTTACTGAACATGGGTTTTTGTGTAAAGTTGTTCAACCAGGAAGCTCACCCATTGGTTGAATTTTCAGTTCCAGCATCATTTAGGAAGAGTGAACTATTCTAACAATTGGTATCTGCCAAGTGAGCCATCTCACAAGAATGTACGTGTGATTCCAGGTAGGATTCTATATGTGCATATAAAATTACATGTGCTGAATAGGCTGCAGAGAAAGGGAGTCAGGTATTCAAATATTTGTTAACTTTAGAAATACATGGAGAAATATTTCAACAGAAAATTGACTAGATTTATAACTCCTACCCTATATAATGCAAAAGGCAAGTCCCACTATACAACATGCATCCTCTGAACTGCTTATATTTCTATTCTGTTTGGGTTTTTATTCTCCATCATATTAGGATTAGTAGTCAGAGTCTAGTAATGTAGTGGTTAGTGTCATGGATTCAGTACTTCTAATGGAAATTTGGAAAATGAATCCAATGTGTATGTAAATATATGCTACACAAAAATCTTCCCACTCTCATCCAGAAAAATGCCTTGACATTACCTTCGCACCAAGAAAGACACAATTAGAGGAGAAGAATTAGAAAATGTGTGAATACATATATTCAATGAAAAATCCTCAGAAGTTCACAACCTTGGAGGTGGTAGAGGAGTTTCCAAAAGTAAGGGACAGGATAAACACTCCACAAACATGCAGCTCTGCTGGCCTAAAGACTTCTTGAGAAATGCCTCTGAGTTTGGGCACTTGAAATATATGTTGTTTTCAGGAGCTTTAGCTTCTTTCTAGTGAGACCATCAAAGCTGGGTCTGCATCTATGTGACCTGGAGGACATGGCATCTTATTTTTCAATGAACATGAGGCAGCAGTGCTGGTTTCTCTCTTGGCAGGTAAACTGTGGCCACTGGGGGCTAAGTGTCTCCCCGTTTGGACTGTGAAGCAATTTGGTCATGATCCACTTTTCGTTGTGTTTCTTGATGCTGCACTGGGAGTTTGGTGTTTGCTTCATGAAATACAAGGAGTTTATCTGGGACACAGTGCTGGAGGGAGTTCTGTCACGTGTGGTGGGTCAGTGTCTGCAGGAGAATGCACCAACCAGGCTTCTATGCACATAGCTTACCCCCTTGACCATAGCAACCTGATTCTGAATATTGCCCTGAAACCTCTGCATATAACAAGTTGTCTTTACATAGAAGGGTCTGCTGCCTGCACCATGTCAGTCACAAGGCATTTGGAATCCAATGGTAGATCCTCATGGCCGTACCACTGATGTTTTATCACACACCTGCCCACCACTGCTCTAGGTCCACTTCTCAGCAGACTCCAACTTACTGGCATCTGTGTTCTACACCATGTTAAAGAAACCCAGTCAATCTAGGCACTCTCTGGTATACTCATGATCAGCAACAGGACATCCAAAGGTTCTCCAGTGCCACCTGGTCATGGTAATTTTAAAAATTTCATGATATTTATGTAACCATTTTCAAGGATGAAGTTGGAGGCATTGTGGGTTTCAATTATTCAGAAACCATTAAATGGTGAGGAATCTCATTTTAATGAAAGCTCTGGAGAACTCTCACAGGCAAGGCTTCCCAAATAGTGGCCAAAACGTCACTTGAAGCCAGGCCCATTGAGGTCTAAAATGTGAGGTCCATGTGTGTTTTGACTCTCAATTGTGGCTGCCAAGTCTTTCAGAATAAAATTATGTGATTCTCTGGCTGAGATTCCCAGTGCACTGTGGAAAGTCCCCGTGGGATTAGATCTCAGCTTCCAATGGCGACTCTCATGCGTTGCCTCCGAAAATCTTAACACAATTCTTCTCTGAGGTCAGTTCAAGAACTGAGTCTTTAAGGGGAATCAAACCAGAATTCAACCCAGGTTGAACCAGTAATCTCTCACAATTAAAACCTAAACACTCCCACATGACCCTCATCTTCTTCCATATAGACACTCATCATAACCTCTGGCTGGAGGTTTCCATGAGGGCACAGCCCAAGACAGTGTCCAAAATAAGCTTCCTTGTCCCTCATTTGCCTAAAGTCACGTTTGCCTGGACACCCTTCCTATGAACCAGGAGTGATCAAATAGGCCTGACATTTATACTGCTCCACTTCTCCAATTTGAGGCCTACTGACTGAGGGGTTTAAATTCTTTTTGGGAATTGGACGCATGAGAAAACACAAGAACTATGGGCAAGCCACTGCAGAGCTTTGAAGAACCCATTTGACACAAAGGATCCCTATTCTTCCTTGATGGAAGTAAGTGCCCTACCAGAGGAAGGCAAGAGACTTCATCCACAATGACTCTACTTTTAGCCATTTTGGTTTTGGATGCACATATGGAATCTTTCTTTAGATCCATAAGGTGCATAGAATCTAAGCCACAGCCTCACACAGGGCCCAGAGGCTGATTCAGACACATCCCTTTCCAAAGCAATTAAGCAAAGAGCCACAGGAGATGCACATTTATTTCCAATTGAAAAGTCTTTTGTTAAGGCTTCCAAAAGTGTTGGCCTGAGGAAAACACCTTCCTGACATTCAGGGCAACAGAAAAATATGTATGCATAAGGCCCAAAGCAGGGTTTCTCCACTGAGATGTTCCTGGTCACACTGCTATCTGAGTTTTCTGAGATGCTCGGCCATTCCATTCAGCTATCCAGTACATGGCCATTTCACAGACCTTGGAGGTGGTACATATCTTGGACACACAACCATGAGTCTATTCTTGAGAGTGACCAGAATTGAGTAAGAAATCAGGAACTTAGGAAGATTGCAGGTGTTGCCCATCCATAAGGCAAGCCGCAGTCCATTCATAAATTGGGCAGGATGAATGCTGGGCAGCTTTCTACTAGACAGGACACATCCATTGATGCATTCTCTTTTCTAATGTCTACAACCACTAACACAGTGGGATACACAGACATAGAAAAACTCGCATTGTCAAAGGACTTAGAAGAATCAGATAATTCCAAACCAAACAAACCTCCTTTCCTACCTATTCTGAGAACATGAGACAAAACCACAAACCCCACCCAAACTCACAAATTCAACTTCTTCCCCCAAGTAGGTCTGTGACTATCGGGAATGTCCTCTGACTTGTGGGCCATACTGTTTTCTCCCGAAATGGCCTGTCCTGCCTCAGATCTGGTCACCTTGGCCAACTCTGTGAAGTTGTCAGGAGCCAGTGTTGAGCCACTACCTGCTTTCTCAGGAAAGGCCCCTCTTCAGAGCACTCCTGGCATTTGGCCATCCTCACATCAGTAGGTACCAAGAATGACTGACTCTGTCCTTGGTAAATCCAACAAGTGAGCCCACTGGAACTGTGACTGGGACTGGCTCTGGGTGCCTGGCTACTTGGATCACAAGTTCAGAGAGTTCCATCACCAAGGAAGTTAGGAAGGTCATTTCTTCGGGAACTGAATGAGGTCACTGCCGTGGCAACCACTTTGTCATAACACTTGCTTCCAAGGGTCCCATGAGATGGAGGCTGCCCCTAATTCCTGAGACACTTTCAAAAGTTAGAATGGTATACCAACCATAGGTACCCAGGAACAGCTCTCCACACAGGCCGGTTTGCTCCATCTCCTCTACGTTAAGGATAGAGAGTCTGATTCAGACTCAACCCTTCATCCTGACCAGGTTGTTTTCCATGGAAGATTACTTTTGCTCTCTCCGGTCCTTCATAGCTGCCTACATCTTCTCCAGGGATAATTTCTGCATTGACCTTTGAGGTTTTCAGCAGGTTGAAGATCCCCTACATTCCTGTATTGTAAGAACAAATCTGTCCCTGCTCTTCTGAATACTTAAATTGATGGAACAATGTATGGTTAGTGTTATTAACATGTTCAATTAAAACCAAAACACTACCACATGGCCCTTATATTCTTCCATATAGACACTCATCATTACCTCTGGCTGGAGGTTTCCACAAGGGGCGAAGCCCAAGACAGTGTCCAAAATAAGTTCCCTTGCCCCTCATTTGCCTAAAGTCTGGGTTTCCTGGACACCCTTCCTGTGAACCAGGATTGATCAAATAGGCCTGCCATTAATAATGCTCTTTTTCTCCTTTTTGAGGCCTACTGAACGTGAGGTATTGATTCTTTATGTGATTTGGAGTCATGTGAAACCCAAGCACCTTTTCTCGTCTTTGAAGAACTCATTAGACCCAAAGGATCCCTATTCGTACTTGATGGAGGTGAGGAGCCTAACAGAGGAAGCAAGAGACTTCATCCACAATGTCTGATCTTTTTGCCATTTTGGTTTTGGATGCACACATGGGATCTTTCTTTAGATCCATCAGGTGCTGAGATTCTAAGCCACAGCCTCACACACAGCCGAGAGGATGATTTACACACATCCTTTTCTAAAGCAATTAATCTAAGAGCCACGGGTGATGCTCATTCATTTCCATTTGAAAGCAGTTTTTTCAGGCTTCACAAACTGGTGGTCTGAGGCAAAGACCTACCTGACATTCAGGTCAACAGAACAGTAGGTAAGCAAAAGGCACAAAGCAGGGTTTCTCTACTGAGACTTTACTGGTCACACTGATATCTGAGTTTTCTGAGATCCTCCCCATTCATTTCAGGTATCCAGTAAATGGCCATGTCACAGAGCTGGGAGGTGGTACATATCTTGGACAAAAAAAAATGAGCCTATTCTGGAGAATGGCCAGAATTCAGGAAGAAAACAGGAACTAAGGAAAATAGTAGGTGTTGCCCATCGATAAGGCAAGCAACAGTCCATTCATAAATTGGGCAGGATGTGTGCTGGAATCCTTTCTACTTGTCAGGACACATGCATTGATGCATTCACTTTTCTCATATCTACAACCACCGACAAAGTGGGATACACAGACATAGAATCACTCACCATGTCAAATGACTTATTAAAAACAGTCCACTCCAAACCAAACAAACTGCCTTTCCTACCTATTCTCAGAACATGAGACAAAACCATAAACTCACATCTACACCCACAAAGGCATATCTTTTAGCCACATAGGTCTGTGAGTAACCAGAGTGTCCTCAGACTGATAGGCCATACTATGTTCCCCCGAAATGGCCTGTCCTGTCTTAGATCTGGTCTCCTTTACCAACTCGCTAAAGTTTTCAGGAGCCACCGGTGAGTCACTACCTGCTTTCTCAGGAAAGGCCCCTCTTCAGAGCTTTCCTGGCATTTAGTGATCCACAAGAAAGACTGACTCTGTCCTTGGTAAATCCAAACAAGTGAACCCACTGGGAAAGGGACTGGGACTGGCTCTTGGTGCCTGGCTTCCTGGATCCCAAGTTCATAGGGTTCCATCACCAAGGAAGTGAGGTAGGTCACTTCCTTCAGGAACTGAATAAGGTCACTGCCTTGGCAACCACTTTGTTCTAACATTTGCTTCCAATGGCTCCATGACATGGAGGCTGCCCCTACTTCCTGTGTCACATTCACAAGTTAGAATGGTATACCAACCATAGGCACCCGGGAACAGTCAGAGTCTACTAGGGTATGGCTTACTGTCAGGAATTCAGTATTTCAAATAGAAAATAGGAAAATTAATCTAATGTGTATACAAATATATGCTAGACAAAAATCTTCCCACTGTCCTCTACAACAATGCCTTGATATTTCCTTCACCACAAGTAAGACACAATTAGTGGAGAATAGTTTGAAAATCTGTGAATATATATCTGGAAAAAAAATGAATGGAGTTCACAACCTTGGAGGTGGTAGAGGAATTTCCAAATGTAAAAGAAAGGATAAACACTCCACAAACATGGAGCTCTGGTGGCCTAAAAAATTTTTGAGAAACTGCCTCTGAGTTTGGGCCCTTGAAATATTTGTTGTTGTCAGGAGCTTTAGCTTCCTTTGTAGTGAGACCATCAAATCTGGGTCAGCATCTATGTGACCTGGATGACATGGTTCCTTATTTTCTATTGAACATGAGGCAGCAGTTCTGAATTCTCTCTTTGTAGGTAAACTGAGGCCACTGGGGTCTAAGTGTCTAACCGTGTGGTCTGTGAAGCCATTTCATCATACTCGAATTTTTGTGGTGTTATTTACTGCAGTACTCTGAGTTTGGTATTGGCTTCATGAAGTACAAGGAGATAAACTGGGACACAGTCCTATAGGGAGTACTCTCATGTGTGGTGAGTGAGGGTCTGCAGGAGAATGCACCAACCAGGCTTCTATCCCAAAAAGCTTGCACCCATGTCCATAGCAACCTGATTCTGAACATTGCCATGAAACCTCTCCATATAACAAGATCCCTTTATTTGTAAGGGTCTGCTGGCTGCACCATGTCAGTCACAATCCATTTGGAAGCCAAGGGAAGATCCATGTGGCCCCACGACAGATGTTTTATCATACACCTGCCAACCACTGCTCTAGGCCCACTACTCAGCAGGCTCCAACTTTCTGGCATCTCTGTTCTACAACATTTTCATGAAACCCAGTCAATCAGGGCACTGTCTGGTATACTCGTGATCAGCAACAGACATCCAAAGATTCTCTAGTGCCACCTGTTCATAGGAATATCAAAAATTTTATGGTGTTTATCTAGCCAATTTTCAAGGATGAAGTTGGAGGCACTGTGGGTTTCAATTCATTCAGGAACCATGAAATAGTGAGGAAGCTCATTTCAATGAAAGCTCGGGACAACTCTCACAGGCAAGGCTTCCCAAGGAGTGGCCAAAAGGTCACATGAAGCCAGGCCCATTGAGGTTTACAATTGAGGTCCATGTGTGTTTTGACTCTCAACTATGGCTGCTAAGTCTTTCTGAATAAAGTCATGTGATATCCTGGCTGAGAATCCCAGTGCACTTTGGAAAGCCAACCTGGGCCTAGATCTCAGTCTCCAAGGGCAACTCTCATGTGTGGCCTCCTAAATTCCAAACACAATTCATGCCAATACGTCGCTGAGATGTGTTCCAGAACTCGGTCTCTAAAGGGAATCACACAAGTGTTAAAGCCCAGGTTGACCCTGGAATCTTTTCCAACCGTAACACAAATGACCACAGTTAAACCAAAACACTCCAACATGGCCCTCATCTTCTTCCATATAGACAGTCATAATAAACTCTGGTTGGAGGTTTCCATGAGGGGCGCAGCCCAAGACAGTGTTCAAAATAAGCTCACTTGCCACTCATTTGCCTAAAGTCAGGGTGGCATGGAAACCCTTCCTGTGAACGAGGGGTGATCAAATAGGCCTGCCATTAATACTGCTCTACTTCTCCAATTTGAGGCCTACTCTCTGTGGGGTATAGATTCTTTATGAGAATTGGGGTCATGAGAAAACCCAAGCACCTATGGGCTACCCTCTGAAGGGATTTGAAGAACCCATTTGAGTGAACCAAGGAGTTGGATCAAAAGACTTTAGATATAGGGTTTTGGTTAGAGAGTGAATGTAAATTTCAGCATATGTGAAGAGCCAGCCACAGTGATGAACTGGGGAAAATGTGTAGGAAAGCAGATATCAATAGAGATATTACTAAATCAGGCAAAGTACAAAGAGAGTGATAGGATAAGACATTTTTAACAGGGTTGAGTTTGAATATACAATCTTAGGAAGAAACAAATATGTAGTCACCAATAGGAATGATATTCGAGATCATTAGTGAATCAGGACATGGATGTTGTTAGTAATACATGCTCACTTTCAATATAGGCTTTGGTACAATCATAAGTGTGACACTTGCATTTTTTGTCAGGAATATTACTGTGATGAAATGCATATGTATATCAGGTGACTAGAATATTTCTTCCACCATTTTTGAAAGCAATATTTTAAAGGCTTATAAATTAGTATTGGGGATACAAATAGGTATTCCCTGGGTCTATGAATATAGAGATGATTCTTTAATAGACCATACTGTGAATAAATAATATAACTGGTTCAAACTTTAAATAATTGATTGAATTGATATCTGAAAATATACAAGAAATCTTACATTGATATACATACATTCATTCCAACCAGTTATACATCTAATGATAATATTAGTGTTACGGTTTATTATGAAGAGTGTGTGAGTTTTGTTTCAAAAGTGATTATGGAAATCGAAAATAATGTGTTTGGAAAGAATCTCATGAAAAGAACAGTCAAGAAACATGGAGGAATACATGTCTTCTCAAGTAGGAAGTGATTGAAATTGAACCAAATGCCTATAAATTTGTAAAATTGTGGATGAAATGATATATCCTATATTGCCCATAAACTGCAGAAATAGTAATGTACCAGTGTTGAATAAAAATGAACTTCAAAATACACATCATGTCCCATAGGTGTCTACTTGCATTGATGTTAAACTGGGTGAGTCACTGTAGAAATATTAGGATTTCTTAGCACCATTCCCTGAAGTTAGTTTTCAGTACTAGGAAACAAATATGTATTTCAGTGGATGTATATTTCTAAGAATAATCTTGTGAAAAATTGATTATATATCCCCATACAGGAACATGAATGAATTTAGGCAGTGTATAGTAAGACACTTATATTTCATATTTTGAAAATCTGGAGACTATATATATATAGACACAAACACACACACATTATAATGTAGCAATATATATGCCAATTGAAATTCATCATGAAAAATAACTCATCTGCATATCAAAAAATATTCATTATACTGAACATGGATTATGTATAATGTTGTTCATTTAGGAAGGTCAACCATGGGTTGAATTTTTAGTTCCAACAGCCTTTAGGAGAAGTGATCTCTTCTCACAATTTGTATCTGCCAAGTCAGCCACCTCACAAGAATGTACGTGTGAAACCAGGTAGGACTCTATTTATGCATATAAAAATACATGTGCTTAATAGGCTAAAGAGAAAGAGAGACAGAAATTCACATATTTCTTAACTTTAAAAACACATGGAGAATTATTTCAACAAATAATTGACTAGATTTATAACTCCTACCTTATATCATGCAAAAGGCAAGTACAACTACACACCATGCCTCTTCTGAACTGCTTGTATTTCTATTCTGTTTTGGTTATTTTTCTCATCATATTAGTATTAGTAGTCAGAGTCTATAAGGGTATGGGCTAGTGTCAAGGATTCAGTATTTCGAATGAAAAATTGAAAAATGAATCCAATGTGTATGCAAATATGTGCTACAAAAAAATCTTCCTTCTCTCATATAGAACAATGACTTGACATTACCATTACCCCAAGAAAGTCACAATTAGAGGAGAAGAGTTAGAAAATCTGTAAATATATATCTGCAATGAAAATGCTCAGGAGTGCACAACCTTGGAGGTGGTAGAGGAGTTTCCAAAAGTAAGTGACATGGGAAATACTCCACAAACATGAAGATCTGCTGGCCTAAACACTTCTTGAGAAACTGCCTTTGAGGTTGGGCACTTGAAATATATGTTGTTTTCAGGAGCTTTCGCTTCCTTTATAGTGAGACCATCTAAGCTGGGTCTGCATCTATGTGACCTGGAGGACATGGCATCTTATTTTCCAATGAACATGAGGCAGCAATGCTGAATTCTCTCTTTGTAGGTTAACTATTGCCACTGGGGGCTAAGTGTCTCCCCGTGTGGACTGTGAAACCATTTGGTCATCTTCCACTTTTCGTGGTGTTTCTTGCTGCTGCACTGGTAGTTTGGTATTGGCATCACGAAATACAAGGAGTTCAACTGGGACACAGTGCTGGAGGGAGTTCTGTCACGTGTGGTACGTGTACCCTGGTCTACAGTAGAATGCACTAACCAGGCTTCTATCCCACATAGCTTGCCCCCTTGATCATAGCAACCTGATTCTAAACATTACTCTGAAACTTCTCCATATAACAAGATGCCTTTATATACAATGGTCTGATGGCTGCACCATGTCTGTCTCAAGACAATTGAAAGTCAATGGCAGATCCACATGGCCCCACCACAGATGTTTTATCACACACCTTCCCACCACTGCTCTAGGCTCACTACTCTGCAGTCTCCAACTTTCTGGCATCTCTGTTCTAAACATTTTCATAAAGCCCAGTCAATCAAGGCACTGTCTGGTATACTCATGATCAGCAAAAGTACATCAAAAGGTTCTCCAGTGCCATCTGGTCATGAAAATTTCTAAACATTCATGGTATTGATCTAGACAAATTTCAAGGATGAAGGTGGAGGCACTGTGGGTTTCAATTCATTCAGGGACCATTAAATGTTGAGGAAGCTCATTTCTATGAAAGATCTGGAGAACACTCACAGGCAAGGCTTCCCAAAGAGTGGCCAAAAGGTCACATGAAGCCAGGCCCATTGAGGTCTACAATGTGAGGTCCATGTGTATTTTGACTCTCAACTATGGGTGCCAAGTCTTTCAGAATAAAATCATGTGATATCCTAGCTGAGATTCTCAGTACTCTTGGGAAAGCCACCCTGGGCCTAGATCTCAGTTTCAAAGGGCGACTCTCATGTGTGGCCTCCTGAAATCACAACACAATTCATGGCAATACTTATCTGAGGTCAGTTCCAGAACTCATTCTCTAAGGGGAATCACACCAGTGTTCAAGCCCAGTTGGACCCAGTCATCTCTTCCATCTGCCACACAAATGACCACAATTAAAACCAAAACACTCCCACATTGTCCTCATCTTCTTCCACATAGACACTCCTCATAACCTCTGGCTGGAGTTTTTCATGAGAGGCACAGCCCAAGACAGTGGCCCAAATAAGCTTTCTTGCCCCTCATTTGCCTAAAGTCAGGGTGGCCTGGACACGCTTCCTGTGAACCAGGAGTGATTAAATAGGCCTGCCATTAATACTGCTCCACTTCTCCACTTTGAGGCCTTCTTACTGTGGGGTTTAGTTTCTTCTTTTTTAAAAAAAAATTGAAATTTAATTGAAAGTTAAAAAAAATTGTATTGCAGAATATTAAATTTCTTATGCAAAAGCCTTTATCTTGTTTTTGAGGGAAACCTTGATGCCTTGCCAATCTGGTTATATGGAGACACTGAAAATTTTCTGTTACATACTACATGGATGAATGGCTACAGCACATCGTTTTTTCAAACTGAAAGGCAGATAACAGCAAGTAAGTTAACAAATAAAAGTCAATTTTATTAAAAAATAAAGTTGTAAAATGTCTCAAATATTGGAAATTAAATTCCTTTTTTTCTTTTTTTTGGTTGTTCAAAAGCTCATGCTATATCATCTTTCATACATTTGACTCATTTGGGTTAGGAACCCCCATTTTTACCCCAATACAAATCGCAGAATCACATCAGTTACACACTCACGTTTTTACATAATGGCATATTAGTGATTGTTGTATTCTGCTACCTTTCCTATCCCCTACTATCCCCCTCCCCTCCCCAACCATCTACCCTCTATACCTCATCTGCTATTGTTCAATTCTCTCCCTTGTTTCCCCCCTTTTCCCCTCACAACCTCTTATATGGAATTTTGTGTAACATTTAGTGTCTCCTCGCATTTCCATATGCTTTCCATTCTCTCTCCCTTTCTCTCCCCCCACTCATCTCCATTTAGTGTTAATATTTTCCTCATGCTCTTCTTCCCTGTTCTGTTCTTATTTGCTCTCTTTATATCAAAGAAAACATTTGGCATTTGTTTTTTAAGGATTGGCTAGCTTTGCTTAGCATTATATGTTCTAATGCCATCCATTTCCCTTCAAATTCAATGATTTTTGTCATTTTTTAATGCTGCATAATACTCCATTGTGTATAGATGCCCCTTTTTTTATCCATTCGCCTATTGAAGGTCATCTAGTTTGGTTCCACAGTTTAGCTATTATGAATTGTGCCGCTATGGTGAGTGATGTGGCAGTATCCCTATAGTGCGCTCTTTTAAGATCCTCAGGGAATAGTCCGAGAAGTGAAATAGCTGGGTCAAATGGTGGATCCTTTCCCTGCTTTCCCAGGTTTCTCCATACTGCTTTCCAAATTGGCCTCAACATTTTGCAGTCCCACCAGCAGTGTACAAGTGTACCCTTTTCCCCACATCCTCGCCAACACTTATTGTTGTTTGATTTCATAATGGCTGCCAATCTTACTGGAGTGAGATGGTATCTTAGGGTGGTTTTGACTTGAATTTCCCTAACTGCTAGAGATGGTGGGCATTTTTTCATGTTCTTGTTGATGAATTGTATGTCCTCCTCTGTGAAGTTTCTGTTCAGGTCCTTGGCCCATTTGTGGATTGGTTTATTTGTTATCTTATTGTTTAATTTTTGAGTTCTTTGTATATTCTAGATATTAGGGCTCTATCTGAAGTGTGAGGGATAAAAATTTGTTCCCAAGATGTAGGCTCTCTATTTACCTCTCTTATTGTTTCTCTTGTTTCGAAAAAAACTTTTTAGTTTAAGTAAGTCCCATTTGTTGATTCTTGTTATTAACTCTTGTGCTATGGCTGTCCTATTAAAAAATTTGGAGCCCAACCCCACAGTATGTACATCGTAGCCAAATTTTTCTTCTATTAGATGCAGTGTCTCTGATTTTATATCTTGCTCCTTGATCCATTTAGAGTTAACTTTTGTGCATGGCGAGAGAAAGGGATTCATTTTCATTTTGTTGCATATGGATTTCCAATTTTCCCTGGACCACTTGTTGAAGATGCTATCCTTCCTCCATTGCATGCTTTTAGGCCCTTTTTCAAATATAAGAAAGTTGTACTTTTGTGGATTGGTTTCTGTGTCCTCTATTCTGTACCATTGGTCCAGCTGACTTTTGTGATACAAGTACCACGCTGTTTTTGTTACTATTGCTTTGTAGTACAGTTTGAACTCTGTTATCGCTATACATCCTGATTCACACTTCCTGCTTAGAATTGCTATTGCTATTCTGTGTCTATTGTTTTTCCATATGAAATTCATGATTGCTTTATATATTTCTACAAGAAATGCCATTGGTATTTTGATTGGCATTGCATTAAACCTGTAGAGAACTTTGGGTAATATCACAATTTTGATGATGTTAGTTCTGCCTATACATGAACAGGGTACATTTTTCCATCTTCTAACATCTTCTTCTATCTCTTTCTTTAGAGTTATGTAACTTTCATTGTATAAATCTTTCACCTCTTTTTTTAGGTTGATTCCCAAGTATCTTATTTTCAATGAGGATATTGTGAATGGAGTGGTTTTCCTCATTTCAATTTCAGAAGTTTTGTTGCTGATATACAGGAATGCCTTTGATTTTTTCTTGTTGATTTTATATACTGGCACTTTGCTGAATTCATTTATTAACTCTAGCAGTTTCTTTGCATACCCTTTAGGGTTTGTTAAATATATTATCATGTCATCCTCAAATAGCGAATATTTAAGTTTCTTCTTTTTCTATTTTTATGCCTTTAATTTCTTTTGTCTGTCTAATTGCTCTGGCTAGTATTTCAAGAACTAAACTGAATAGAAGTGGTGATAGAGGGCATCTCTGTCTTGTTCCAGATTTTAGAGGGAATGCCTTCAGTTTTTCTCCATTTAGGATGATGCTAGCCTGAGGTTTAGCATATATAGCTTTTACCATGTTGAGGTAAGTTCTTGTTATCCCTAATTTTTATAGTGTTTTGAACATAAAGGAATGCTGTACTTTGTCAAACGCTTTATCTACATCTATCGAGATGATCATATGGTTTTTGTCTTTAAGTCTATTGATGTGGTGGATTACATTTATTGATTTCCATAAATTGATCCAGGCTTGCATCCCAGGGATGAATCCTACTTGATCATGAAGCACAATTATTTTGATATGCTTTTGTATTCAATTCACCATGATTTTATTGAGAATTTTTGCATCCAAGTTTATTAGAGGTATTGGTCTGTAGTTTTCTTTCTTTGAAGTGTCTTTGTCTGGTTTTGGAATCAGGGTGATGTTGGCCTCATAGAATGAATTTGGAGGAACTCCTTTTTCTATTTTTTGAAATTGCTTGAAAAGTATTGGTATTAATTCATCTTTGAGGGTTTTGTAGAACTCCACTGTATACCTATCCGTTTCAGGGCTCTTTTTGGTTGGTTGTCTTTTGATGGTTTCTTATTTTTCTTCCTTTGTTATTGGTCTATTTAAATTGTGGGTGTCTTCCTGACTCAATCTGGGCAGATCATATGACTTAAGAAATTTATCGATATCTTCTTTATCTTCTATTTTATTGGAATATAGGGTTTCAAAATATTTTCTAATTATCTTCTGTGTTTCTGTAGTGTGTGTTGTGATATTTCCATCTTTATTCCATATGTTAGTAATTTGAGTTCTCTCTCTTCTTCTCTTCGTTAGCATGGCTAAGGGCCTGTCGAACACATTTATTTTTTCAAAGAACCAACTCTTATTTATTTCAATTTTTACAATGTAGATTTTTTGTTTCAATTTCATTGATTTCTCCTCTAATTTCAATTATTTCTTGTCTTCTACTACATTTGATGTTGTTTTGCTCCTCCTTTTCTAGGTTTTTGAGATGTAGTGTGAGTTCATTTATTTGTTGTTGTTTTTTTCTTATTTTGAGGAAAGAATTACAAGAAATGAATTTCCCTCTTAAAACGGCTTTCATTGTGTCCCATACAATCCGGTATGTTGTGTCTCTATTGTCATTTGTCTCTAAGAATTTTTTTATCTCCTCCTTTATGTCTTCTGTAACCCACTGATCATTCAGTAACATATTGTGCATTTTCCATGTGATGTAGAATTTTTCCTTCCTCTTTTTTTCATTGATTTAAAGTTTCAATCCATTATGATCAGATATGGTGCATGGTATTATCTCCATACCTTTATATTTACTAAGAGTTTCCCTATTGCATAATATATGGTCTATATTGGAGTAGGATCAATGTGCTGCTGAGAAGAACGTGTATCCACTTGATGATGGTTGATATATTTTATATATGTTGGTTACGTCTAGGTTATTGATTGTGCTATTGAGTTCTATAGTATCTATATTCAGCTTTTGTCTGGAGGAAGGCAAGAGACTTCATCCACTATGACTGCCCTTTTTGCCATTTTAGTTTTGGATGCACACATGGGATCTTTCTTTAGATCCATCAGGTGCTGAGAATCTAAGCCACAGGCTCACACAGGGCCAAGATGCAGATTCAGAAACATCCCTTTCCAAAGCAATTAAGCAAAGAGCCACAGGTGATGCCCATTTATTTCCATTTGAAAACTGTTTTCTTCAGTCTTCACAAAGGGGTTGCCGGAGGCAAAGACCTTCCTGACATTCAGGGCAACAGACAGGGAAGCAAAAGGCCCAAAGCAGGGTTTCTCCACTGAGACTTTCTTGGTCACACTGATATCTGAGTTTTCTGAGATACTCGCCATTCCCTTCAGCTATCCAGTACATTGCCATGTCACAGTGCTTGGGGTGGTACATATCTTGGACACAAAACCATGAGCGTATTCTAGAGAGTGGCCAGAATTCAGGAAGAAAACAGGAACTTAGGAAGATGGCGAGTGTTGCCCATTTATAAGGCAAGCTGCAGTTCATTCATAAATTGCACAGGATGAATGCTGGGAAACTTTCTAGTAGACTGGACAAATCCCTTGATGCATTTTCTTTTCTAATGTCTACAACCACGGACACAATGGGATATATAGACACAGAAACACTCGCCTTGTCAAATGACTTACTAGAAACAGTCCACTCCAAAACTAACAAACCACCTTTCCTACCTATTCTGAGAACAGGAGACAAAACAACAAACCCACAACCACACCCCCAAAGGCACCTCCTTCCCCCAGTAGGTCTCTGACTATCCAGAGTGTCCTCTGACTGGTGGGCCATGATATATTCCCCCATATTGGGGTGTCCTGTCTCTTATCTGGTCTCCGTGGCCAACTCTGTGATGCTGTCAGAAGCCAGCGATGAGCCACTACCTGCTTTCTCAGGAAAGGCCCCTCTTCAGATCTTCCTGGCATTTGGCCAACCTCACATCAGTATGTACCAAGAAATACTGACTCTGTCCTTGGTAAATCCAAACAAGTTTGACCACTGGGACTTGCACTGGGACTGGCTTTGGGTGCCTGGCTTCCTGGATCCCATGTTCAGAGAGTTTCATCACCAAGGAAGTAAGTTGAGTTCATTTCCTTCAGGAACTGAATGAGGTCACTACCCTGGCAACCACATTTTCCTAACAGTTCCTTCCGAGGGTCCCATCAGATGGAGGCTGCACCTACTTGCTCTGACATTTTCACAAGTTAGAATGGTATATCAACCATAGGCACCCGGGATCAACTCTCCACACAGGCCTGGTTTGGTCCATCTTTACTACATTAAGAAAAGAGAGGCTGATTCAGACACATCCTTTCATCATGACCAGGATGTTTTCCATGTAAGATGACTTTTGCTCTCTCAGGTCCCTCATAGCTGCCTACATCTTCTCCAGGGATTATTTCTGCATGGACTTTTGATGTTGTCAGCTGGTGGAAGATCCCCTACCTTCCTGTATTGTAAGACCAACTCTGTTCCTGCTCTTCTGTAAATGAGATTGAGGGAACAGTGTATGGTTAGGGTTAATAGCATATTCGATTTGGGTTAGGAATAATTATGCTGGATGAATAATGGTATTGGGAACCTGTGATATTTATAAGAATATAGACGTGAAATATATGTATGAGAACAGAGATCTAGGAAAGATTTGAAGCCCAGATAGGAATTGAAACCACGATTGGTATACTTAGCTTGAATTATGTTCTGCACCGAGGTCTCAGATAAATCGATATACAATGGCATAGGACCGTGTACCTCGGATGTTTGAATGTAGAAGAGAACATGCAGTCAAA
Source organism: Callospermophilus lateralis (assembly GCF_048772815.1). Classification (NCBI taxonomy): domain Eukaryota; kingdom Metazoa; phylum Chordata; class Mammalia; order Rodentia; family Sciuridae; genus Callospermophilus; species Callospermophilus lateralis. The sequence continues at coordinate 648,010 of NW_027517105.1, read as the reverse complement.
AAGGGATAGTCTGTAGGATTAGGAAGATAGTCAGTAGGTTTAGGAAGAATAGTGAGTATTGGAGTTGGACCAAAAGTTCTTTAGCAATAGGGTTTCAGATAGAGAGTGAATGTAAATGTCAGCACATTTGAAGTTACAGTCACAATGATGAACTGGGGACAATATGTAGAAAAGCAGATATCAATAGGGACATTAAGAAATCAGGCATAGTATAAAGTGAGTGATAGGATTAGATATTTTCAAAACTCTTGAGGTTGAATATATAATCTTAGGAAAAAACAAATATGTAATAACAAAGAGGATTGACATTTGAGAGCATTACTCAACCTGGACAGATGTTTTTAATAATCCATGCTCACTTTCCATTTAGGCTTTGGTACAATCATAAGTGTGACCTTTGCATTTTGTGTCCAGAATACTACTGTGATAAATGTATATGTAGATCAGGTGACATGAGTCTTTCTTCCACCATTATGGGGAGCAATATCCTGAAAACTTATAAATTAGTACTGAGGATACGAAAAGGTGTACCCTGTGTTGATGATTATTCAGATGATGCATGAATAGACCATATTGTGAATAAAGTATACAACTGGTTCCAACTTTAAATAATGGATTGAATTTGCATCTGAAAAAAAAATATATGAAATCTTATATTGATATACATACATTCATTCCAACCTGTTATATATCTAATGGTAATATTAGGGTTACAGTTTATCATGAAGAGTGAGTTTTGCTTGAACAATGATAATGGAATCGAAAATAATGTGTTTAGAATGAAGTCAAGTGAAAAGACCAGTAGAGAAATATGGAGGAATACATGTGTTCTGAAATAGTAAGTAATTGAAAGTGAACCAAATGCCTATAAATTTGTGAAGTTGTGAATGAAAAAAATATATCCTATGATGTACATAAACTGAAGAAATTTTAATGTACCAGTGTTTACTAAAAATGAACTTCAAAATACACATCATGTCCCATAGAAATCTATTTGCATTGATGTTAAACTGGGTCAGTTACAGTAGAAATATTAGGATTTGTAAGCACCATTCACTGAACTTAGTTTTCAGTAGTAGGAAACCAATATGTATTTCAGGTGATTGAGTATTTCTTAGAATAATCTTGTGTAAAGATGATTATACACCCAAATACATGAATACGAATGAATTTAGGGAGTGTATAATAAGATTCATATATTTCATATTTTGGAAATTCTGGAGAATATATATATATATATATATATATATATATATATATATATATATATATATATATACACACACAAATACACACACAAACACACACACACAAATTAATATGTAGAAATATATATGCCAATTGAAATTCATCATAAAATATAATTCATCAACATATCCAAAAATATTCATTTTACTTAACATATATTTATGTATAATGTTTTTTACTAGGAAGCTCACCCATAGGTTGAATTTTCAGTTCAATCAGTATTTAGGGGGAGTCATCTCTTTTCACAATTTTTATATTCCAATGTCAGTGAGCTCACAAGAATGTACGTGGGATACCAGGTAGGATAGTATATGTGCATAAAAAATACATGTGCTGAATAGGATACAGAGAAAGGGAGACAGGAATTTACATATGTGATAACTTTAAAAACTCATGAAGAAATATTATAATAAAAAGTTGACTAGATTTAAAACACATACTCTTGATAAAGCAGAAGGCAAATACAAGTATACACCATGCTTCCTATGAAAGGACTGTATTTCTATTCAGTTAGGTTTCTTTTTCTCCATCATATTAGGATTAGTAGTCAGATTCTAGTAGGGTATGGGTTGGTGTCAGGGATTTAGTATTTCAAATGGAAAATAGAAAAATTAATCTAATGTGTATGCAAACATGTACTACAGGAACAACTTCCCACTCTCTTCCAGAACAATGGCTTGACATAACCATCACTCCAAGTAAGACACAATTAGAGGAGAGGAGTTAGAAAATCTGTGAATACATATGAGAAATGTAAAATGCTCAGAAGTTCACAACACTGGAAGTAGAAGAACAGTTTCCAAAAGTAAGGGAGAGGGTAAACACTTCACAAACATGGAGCTCTGCTGGCCTAAAGACTTCTTGAGAAACTTCCTCTGTGGTTGGGCACATGAAATATTTGTAATTGTCAGGAAATTTAGTTTCGTTTGTAGTGACACCATGAAATCTGGGTCTGCATCTATGTGACCTGGAGGACATGGTTCCTTATTTTCTAATGAAAATGAGGCAGCAGTTCTGAATTCTCTCTTTGTAGGTAAACTGTGGCCACTGGGACCTAAGTGTCTTCCGGTGTGGTCTGTGAAGCCATTTGGTCATGCTCCAATTTTCAGGGTGTTTCTTACTCCTGAACTGGGAGTTTCGTATTAGATTCATGAAATACAAGGAGTTCAACTGGGACACAATGATAGAGGGAGTTCTGTCACGTGTGGTTTGTCATGGTCGACAAGAGAATGTACGAACCAGGCTTTAATCCCACATAGCTTTCCCACTTGACTATAGCAACCTGATTCTGAACATTGCCCTGAAACCTCTCCATATAACAAGATCCCTTTATTTGTAAGGGTCTGCTGGCTGCACCATGTCAGTCACAAGCCATTTGGAAGCCAAGGGAAGATCCATGTGGCCCCACGACAGATGTTTTATCATACACCTGCCAACCACTGCTCTAGGCCCACTACTCAGCAGGCTCCAACTTTCTGGCATCTCTGTTCTACAACATTTTCATGAAACCCAGTCAATCAGGGCACTGTCTGGTATACTCGTGATCAGCAACAGACATCCAAAGATTCTCTAGTGCCACCTGTTCATAGGAATATCAAAAATTTTATGGTGTTTATCTAGCCAATTTTCAAGCATGAAGTTGGATGCATTGTGGGTTTCAATTTATTCAGGAACCATGAAATAGTGAGGAAGCTCATTTCAATGAAAGCTCGGGACAACTCTCACAGGCAAGGCTTCCCAAAGAGTGGCCAAAAGGTCACATGAAGCCAGGTCCATTGAGGTTTACAATTGAGGTCCATGTGTGTTTTGACTCTCAACTATGGCTGCCAAGTCTTTCTGAATAAAGTCATGTGATATCCTGGCTGAGAATCCCAGTGCTCTTTGGAAAGCCAACCTGGGCCTAGATCTCAGTCTCCAAGGGCAACTCTCATGTGTGGCCTCCTAAATTCCAAACACAATTCATGCCATTACGTCTCTGAGATCTGTTACAGAACTCAGTCTCTAAAGGGAATCACACAAGAGTTCAAGCTCAGGTTGACCCTGGAATCTTTTCCAACCATAACACAAATGACACAATTAAACCAAAACACTCCAACATGGCCGTCATCTTCTTCCATATAGACTGTCATAATAAACTCTGGTTGGAGGTTTCCATGAAGGGCGCAGACCAAGACAGTGTTCAAAATAAGCTCACTTGCCACTCATTTGCCTAAAGTCAGGGTTGCATGGAAACCCTTCCTGTGAACGAGGGGTGATCAAATAGGCCTGCCATTAATACTGCTCTACTTCTCCAATTTGAGGCCTACTCTCTGTGGGGTATAGATTCTTTATGAGAATTGGGGTCATGAGAAAACCCAAGCACCTATGGGCTACCCTCTGAAGGGATTTGAAGAACCCATTTGAGTGAACCAAGGAGTTAGATCAAAAGAATTTAGATATAGGGTTTTGGTTAGAGAGTGAATGTAAATTTCAGCATATATGAAGAGTCAGCCACAGTGATGAACTGGGGAAAATGTGTAGGAAAGCAGATATCAATAGAGACATTAGGAAAACAGGCAAAGTACAAAGTGAGTGATAGGATAAGACATTTTTAACAGGGTTGAGTTTGAATATACAATCTTAGGAAGAAACAAATATGTAGTCACCAATAGGAATGATATTCGAGATCATTAGTGAATCAGGACATGGATGTTGTTAGTAATACATGCTCACTTTCAATATAGGCTTTGGTAAAATCATAAGTGTGACACTTGCATTTTTTGTCAGGAATATTACTGTGATGAAATGCATATGTATATCAGGTGACTAGAATATTTCTTCCACCATTTTTGAAAGCAATATTTTAAAGGCTTATAAATTAGTATTGGGGATACAAATAGGTATACCCTGGGTCTATGAATATAGAGATGATTCTTTAATAGATCATACTGTGAATAAATAATATAACTGGTTCAAACTTTAAATAATTGATTGAATTGATATCTGAAAATATACAAGAAATCTTACATTGATATACATACATTCATTCCAACCAGTTATACATCTAATGATAATATTAGTGTTACGGTTTATTATGAAGAGTGTGTGAGTTTTGTTTCAAAAGTGATTATGGAAATCGAAAATAATGTGTTTGGAAAGAATCTCATGAAAAGAACAGTCAAGAAACATGGAGGAATACATGTCTTCTCAAGTAGGAAGTGATTGAAATTGAACCAAATGCCTATAAATTTGTAAAATTGTGGATGAAATGATATATCCTATAATGTCCATAAACTGCATAAATAATAATGTACCAGAGTTGAATAAAAATGAACTTCAAAATACACATCATGTCCCATAGGTGTCTACTTGCATTGATGTTAAACTGGGTGAGTCACTGTAGAAATATTAGGATTTCTTAGCACCATTCCCTGAAGTTAGTTTTCAGTACTAGGAAATAAATATGTATTTCAGTGGATGTATATTTCTAAGAATAATCTTGTGAAAAATTGATTATATATCCCCATAAAGGAACATGAATGAATTTAGGCAGTGTATAGTAAGACACATATATTTTATATTTTGAAAATCTGGAGACTATATATAGAGAGACACAAACACACACACATTATAATGTAGCAATATATATGCCAATTGAAATTCATCATGAAAAATAACTCATCTGCATATCAAAAAATATTCATTATACTGAACATGGATTATGTATAATGTTATTCATCTAGGAAGGTCACCCATGGGTTGAATTTTTAGTTCCAACAGCCTTTAGGAGAAGTGATCTCTTCTCACAATTTGTATCTGCCAAGTCAGCCACCTCACAAGAATGTACGTGTGAAACCAGGTAGGATTCTATTTGTGCATATAAAAATACATGTGCTTAATAGGCTACAGAGAAAGAGAGACAGGAATTCACATATTTCTTAACTTTAAAAACACATGGAGAATTATTTCAACAAATAATTGACTAGATTTCTTACTCCTACCTTATATCATGCAAAAGGCAAGTACAACTACACACCATGCCTCTTCTGAACTGCTTGTATTTCTATTCTGTTTCGGTTATTTTTCTCATGATATCAGTATTAGTAGTCAGAGTCTATAAGGGTATGGGCTAGTTTCAAGGATTCAGTATTTCGAATGAAAAATTGAAAAATGAATCCAATGTGTATGCAAATATGTGCTACAAAAAATCTTCCTTCTCTCATATAGAACAATGACTTGACATTACCATTGCCCCAAGTAAGTCACAAATAGAGGAGAAGAGTTAGAAAATCTGTAAATACATATCTGCAATCAAAAATGCTCAGGAGTGCACAACCTTGGAGGTGGTAGAGGAGTTTCCAAAAGTAAGTGACCTGGGAAATACTCCACAGACATGAAGATCTGCTGGCCTAAACACTTCTTGAGAAACTGCCTTTGAGGTTGGGCACTTGAAATATATGTTGTTTTCAGGAGCTTTCGCTTCCTTTATAGTGAGACCATCTAAGCTGGGTCTGCATCTATGTGACCTGGAGGACATGGCATCTTATTTTCCAATGAACATGAGGCAGCAGTGCTGAATTCTCTCTTTGTAGGTAAACTATTGCCACTGGGGGCTAAGTGTCTCCCCGTGTGGACTGTGAAGCCATTTGGTCATCTTCCACTTTTCGTGGTGTTTCTTGCTGCTGCACTGGTAGTTTGGTATTGGCATCACGAAATACAAGGAGTTCAACTGGGACACAGTGCTGGAGGGAGTTCTGTCACGTGTGGTAGGTGTACCCTGGTCTACAGTAGAATGCACCAACCAGGCTTCTATCCCACATAGCTTGCCCCCTTGATCATAGCAACCTGATTCTAAACATTACTCTGAAACTTCTCCATATAACAAGATGCCTTTATATACAATGGTCTGATGGCTGCACCATGTCTGTCTCAAGACAATTGAAAGTCAATGGCAGATCCACATGGCCCCACCACAGATGTTTTATCACACACCTTCCCACCACTGCTCTAGGCCCACTACTCTGCAGTCTCCAACTTTCTGGCATCTCTGTTCTAAACATTTTCATAAAACCCAGTCAATCAAGGCACTGTCTGGTATACTCATGATCAGCAAAAGTACATCAAAAGGTTCTCCAGTGCCATCTGGTGATGAAAATTTCTAAATATTCATGGTATTGATCTAGACAAATTTCAAGGATGAAAGTGGAGGCACTGTGGGTTTCAATTCATTCAGGAACCATTAAATGTTGAGGAAGCTCATTTCAATGAAAGATCTGGAGAACACTCACAGGCAAGGCTTCCCAAAGAGTGGCCAAAAGCTCACATGAAGCCAATCCCATTGAGGTCTACAATGTGAGGTCCATGTGTGTTTTGACTCTCAACTATGGCTGCCAAGTCTTTCAGAATAAAATCATGTGATATCCTGGCTGAGATTCCCAGTACTCTTGGGAAAGCGACCCTGGGCCTAGATCTCAGTTTCAAAGGGCGACTCTCATGTGTGGCCTCCTGAAATCACAACACAATTCATGGCAATACATATCTGAGGTCAATTCCAGAAGTCATTCTCTAAGGGGAATCACACCAGTGTTCAAGCCCAGTTGGACCCAGTCATCTCTTCCATCTGCCACACAAATGACCACAATTAAAACCAAAACACTCCCACATTGTCCTCATCTTCTTCCACATAGACACTCCTCATAACCTCTGGCTGGAGTTTTTCATGAGGGGCACAGCCCAAGACAGTGCCCCAAATAAGCTTTCTTGTCCCTCATTTGCCTAAAGTCAGGGTGGCCTGGACACCCTTCCTGTGAACCAGGAGTGATTAAATAGGCCTGCAATTAATACTGCTCCACTTCTCCACTTTGAGGCCTTCTTACTGTGGGGTTTAGTTTCTTCTTTTTTTAAAAAAATTTGAAATTTAATTGGAAAGTTAAAAAAAATTGTATTGCAGAATATTAAATTTCTTATGCAAAAGCCTTTATCTTGTTTGTGAGGGAAACCTTGATACCTTGCAAATCTGGTTATATGGAGACACTGAAAATTTTCTGTTACATACTACATGGATGAATGGCTACAGCACATCGTTTTTTCAAACTGAAAGGCAGATAACAGCAAGTAAGACAACAAATAAAAGCCAATTTTATTAAAAAATAAAGTTGTAAAATGTCTCAAATATTGGAAATTAAATTTCTTTTTTTTAATTTTTTTTGGTTGTTCAAAAGCTCATGCTATATCATCTTTCATACATTTGACTCATTTGGGTTATGAACTCCCATTTTTACCCCAATACAAATCGCAGAATCACATCAGTTACACACTCACGTTTTTACATAAAGGCATATTAGTGATTGTTGTATTCTGCTACCTTTCCTATCCCCTACTATCCCCCTCGCCTCCCCAACCATCTACCCTCTATACCTCATCTTCTATTGTTCAATTCTCTCCCTTGTTTCCCCCCCTTTCCCCTCACAACCTCTTATATGGAATTTTGTGTAACATTTAGTGTCTCCTCCCATTTCCATATGCTTTCCATTCTCTCTCCCTTTCTCTCCCCCCACTCATCTCCATTTAGTGTTAATATTTTCCTCATGCTCTTCTTCCCTGTTCTGTTCTTATTTGCTCTCTTTATATCAAAGAAAACATTTGGCATTTGTTTTTTAAGGATTGGCTAGCTTTGCTTAGCATAATATGTTCTAATGCCATTCATTTCCCTTCAAATTCTATGATTTTTGTTATTTTTTAATGCTGCATAATACTCCATTGTCTATAGATGCCCCCTTTTTTATCCATTCGCCTATTGAAGGTCATCTAGTTTGGTTCCTCAGTTTAGCTATTATGAATTGTGCCGCTATGATCAGTGATGTGGCAGTATCCCTATAGTGCGCTCTTTTAAGATCCTCAGGGAATAGTCCGAGAAGTGAGATAGCTGGGTCCAATGGTGGATCCTTTCCCTGCTTTCCCAGGTATCTCCATACTGCTTTCCAAATTGGCCTCAACAATTTGCAGTCCCACCAGCAGTGTACAAGTGTACCCTTTTCCCCACATTCTCGCCAACACTTATTGTTGTTTGATTTCATAATGGCTGCCAATCTTACTGGAGTGAGATGGTATCTTAGGGTGGTTTTGACTTGAATTTCCCTAACTGCTAGAGATGGTGGGCATATTTTCATGTTCTTGTTGATGGATTGTATGTGCTCCTCTGTGAAGTGTCTGTTCAGGTCCTTGGCCCATTTGTGGATTGGTTTATTTGTTATCTTATTGTTTCATTTTTTGAGTTCTTTGTATATTCTAGATATTAGGGCTCTATCTGAAGTGTGAGGGGTAAAAATTTGTTCCCAATATGTAGGCTCTCTATTTACCTCTCTTATTGTTTCTCTTGTTTCTAAAAACTTTTTATTTTAAGTAAGTCCCATTTGTTGATTCTTGTTATTAACTCTTGTGCTATGGGTGTCCTATTAAGGAATTTGGAGAACAACCCCACAGTATGTACATCGTAGCCAAATTTTTCTTCTATCAGATGCAGTGTCTCTGATTTTATATCTTGCTCCTTGATCCATTTAGAGTTAACTTTTGTGCATGGCGAGAGAAAGGGATTCATTTTCATTTTGTTGCATATGGATTTCCAATTTTCCCTGGACCATTTGTTGAAGATGCTATCCTTCCTCCATTGCATGCTTTTAGGCCCTTTTTCAAATATAAGAAAGTTGTACTTTTGTGGATTGGTTTCTGTGTCATCTATTCTGTACCATTGGTCCACCTGCGTTTTGTGATACCAGTACCACGCTGTTTTTGTTACTATTGCTTTGTAGTACAGTTTGAACTCTGTTATCGCTATACATCCTGATTCACACTTCCTGCTTAGAATTGCTATTGCTATTCTGTGTCTATTGTTTTTCCATATGAAATTCATGATTGCTTTATATATTTCTACAAGTAATGCCATTGGTATTTTGATTGGCATTGCATTAAACCTGTAGAGAACTTTGGGTAATATCGCAATTTTGATGATGTTAGTTCTGCCTATACATGAACAGGGTACATTTTTCCATCTTCTAACATCTTCTTCTATCTCTTTCTTTAGAGTTATGTAACTTTCATTGTATAAATCTTTCACCTCTTTTTTTTAGGTTGATTCCCAAGTATCGTATTTTCTATGAGGATATTGTGAATGGAGTGGTTTTCCTCATTTCAATTTCAGAAGTTTTGTTGCTGATACACAGGAATGCCTTTGATTTTTTCTTGTTGATTTTATATACTGGCACTTTGCTGAATTTATTTATTAACTCTAGCAGTTTCTTTGCATACCCTTTTGGGTTTGTTAAATATATTATCATGTCATCCTCAAATAGCGAATATTTAAGTTCTTCTTTTTCTATTTTTATGCTTTTAATTTCTTTTGTGTGTCTAATTGCTCTGGCTAGTATTTCAAGAACTAAATTGAATAGAAGTGGTGATAGAGGGCATCTCTGTCTTGTTCCAGATTTTAGAGGGAATGCCTTCAGTTTTTCTCCATTTAGGATGATGCTAGCCTGAGGCTTAGCATATATAGCTTTTACCATGTTGAGATAAGTTCTTGTTATCCCTAATTTTTATAGTGTTTTGAACATAAAGGAATGCTGTACTTTGTCAAACGCTTTATCTACATCTATCGAGATGATCATATGGTTTTTGTCTTTAAGTCTATTGATGTGGTGGATTACATTTATTGATTTCCATATATTGAACCAGGCTTGCATCCCAGGGATGAATCCTACTTGATCATGAAGCACAATTATTTTGATATTCTTTTGTATTCAATTCACCATGATTTTATTGAGAATTTTTGCATCCAAGTTTATTAGAGGTATTGGTCTGTAGTTTTCTTTCTTTGAAGTGTCTTTGTCTGGTTTTGGAATCAGGGTGATGTTGGCCTCATAGAATGAATTTGGAGGAACTCCTTCTTTTTCTATTTTTTGAAATAGCTTGAAAAGTATTGGTATTAATTCATCTTTGAGGGTTTTGTAGAACTCCACTGTATACCTATCCCGTCCAGGGCTCTTTTTGGTTGGTTGTCTTTTGATGGTTTCTTATTTTTCTTCCTTTGTTATTGGTCTATTTAAATTGTGGGTGTCTTCCTGACTCAATCTGGGCAGATCATATGACTTAAGAAATTTATCGATATCTTCTTTATCTTCTATTTTATTGGAATATAGGGTTTCAAAATACTTTCTAATTATCTTCTGTGTTTCTGTAGTGTGTGTTGTGATATTTCCATCTTTATTCTATATGTTAGTAATTTGAGTTCTCTCTCTCCTTCTCTTCGTTAGCATGGCTAAGAGAATGTCGAACTTATTTATTTTTTCAAAGAACCAACTTTTATTTATTTCAATTTTTACAATGTAGTTTTTTTGTTTCAATTTCGTTGATTTCTCCTCTAATTTCAATTATTTCTTGTCTTCTACTACATTTGATGTTGTTTTGCTCTTCTTTTTCTAGGTTTTTGAGGTGTAGTGTGAGTTCATTTTTTGTTGTTTTTTTTTTTTTTTTTTGAGGAAAGAATTACAAGAAATGAATTTCCCTCTTAAAACGGCTTTCATTGTGTCCCATACAATCCGGTATGTTTTGTCTCTATTGTCATTTGTCTCTAAGAACTTTTTTATCTTCTCCTTTATGTCTTCTGTAACCCACTGATCATTCAGTAACATATTGTGCATTTTCCATGTGATGTAGAATTTTTCCTTCCTTCTTTTTTCATGGATTTAAAGTTTCAATCCATTATGATCAGATATGGTGCATGGTATTATCTCCATACCTTTATATTTACTAAGAGTTTCCCTATGGCATAATATATGGTCTATATTGGAGTAGGATCAATGTGCTGCTGAGAAGAACGTGTATCCACTTGATGATGGTTGATATATTTTATATATGTTGGTTACGTCTAGGTTATTGATTGTGCTATTGAGTTCTATAGTATCTTTATTCAGCTTTTGTCTGGAGGAAGGCAAGAGACTTCATCCACAATGACTGCCCTTTTTGCCATTGTAGTTTTGGATGCACACATGGGATCTTTCTTTAGATCCATCGGGTGCTGAGAATCTAAGCCACAGGCTCACACAGGGCCAAGATGCAGATTCAGAAACATCCCTTTCCAAAGCAATTAAGCAAAGAGCCACAGGTGATGCCCATTTATTTCCATTTGAAAACTGTTTTCTTCAGTCTTCACAAAAGGGTTGCCGGAGGCAAAGACCTTCCTGACATTCAGGGCAACAGACAGGGAAGCAAAAGTACCAAAGCAGGGTTTCTCCACTGAGACTTTCTTGGTCACATTGATATCTGAGTTTTCTGAGATACTCGCCATTCCCTTCAGCTATCCAGTACATGGCCATGTCACAGAGCTTGGAGGTGGTACATATCTTGGACACAAAACCATGAGCGTGTTCTAGAGAGTGGCCAGAATTCAGGAAGAAAACAGGAACTTAGGAAGATGGCGAGTGTTGCCCATTTATAGGGCAAGCTGCTGTTCATTCATAAATTGAACAGGATGAATGCTGGGAAGCTTTCTAGTAGACTGGACAAATCCCTTGATGCATTTTCTTTTCTAATTTCTACAACCACGGACACAATGGGATATATAGACACAGAAACACTCGCCTTGTCAAATGACTTACTAGAAACAGTGCACTCCAAAACTAACAAACCACCTTTCCTACCTATTCTGAGAACAGGAGACAAAACAACAAACCCACAACCACACCCCCAAAGGCACCTCCTTCCCCCAGTAGGTCTCTGACTATCCAGAGTGTCCTCTGACTTGTGGGCCATAATATATCCCCCCATATTTATGTTTCCTGTCTCTGATCTGGTCTCCGTGGCCAACTCTGTGATGCTGTCAGAAGCCAGCGATGAGCCACTACCTGCTTTCTCAGGAAAGGCCCCTCTTCAGACCTTCCTGGCATTTGGCCAACCTCACATCAGTATGTACCAAGAAATACTGACTCTGTCCTTGGTAAATCCAAACAAGTTTGACCACTGGGACTTGCACTGGGACTGGCTTTGGGTGCCTGGCTTCCTGGATCCCATGTTCAGAGAGTTTCATCACCAAGGAAGTAAGTTGAGTTCATTTCCTTCAGGAACTGAATGAGGTCACTACCCTGGCAACCACATTTTCCTAACAGTTCCTTCCGAGGGTCCCATCAGATGGAGGCTGCACCTACTTGCTCTGACATTTTCACAAGTTTGAATTGTATATCAACCATAGGCACCCGGGATCAACTCTCCACACAGGCCTGGTTTGGTCCATCTTCACTACATTAAGAAAACAGAGGCTGATTCAGACACATCCTTTCATCATGACCAGGATGTTTTCCATGTAAGATGACTTTTGCTCTCTCAGGTCCCTCATAGCTGCCTACATCTTTTCCAGGGATTATTTCTGCATGGACTTTTGATGTTGTCAGCTGGTGGAAGATCCCCTACCTTCCTGTATTGTAAGACCAACTCTGTTCCTGCTCTTCAGTAAATGAGATTGAGGGAAGAGTGTATGGTTAGGGTTAATAGCATGTTCAATTTGGGTTAGGAATAATTATGCTTTATGAATAATGGTATTGGGAACCTGTGATATTTATAAGAATATATACGTGAAATATATATATGAGAACAGAGATCTAGGAAAGATTTGAAGCCCAGATAGGAATTGAAACCACGATTGGTATACTTAGCTTGAATTATGTACTGCACCGAGGTCTCAGATAAATCGATATACAATGGCATAGGACCGTGTACCTCAGATGTTTGAATGTAGAAGAGAACATGCAGTCCAAAAGGGATAGTCTGTAGGATTAGGAAGATAGTCAGTAGGTTTAGGAAGAATAGTGAGTATAGGTGTTGGACCAAAAGTTCTTTAGCAATAGGGTTTCAGATAGAGAGTGAATGTAAATGTCACCACATTTGAAGTTACAGTCACAATGATGAACTGGGGACAATATGTAGAAAAGCAGATGTCAATAGGGACATTATGAAATCAGGCATAGTATAAAGTGAGTGATAGGATTAGATATTTTCAAAAGGCTTGAGGTTGAATATATAATGTTAGGAAAAAACAAATATGTAGTAACCAATAGGATTGACATTTGAGAGCATTATTCAACCTGGACAGATGTTTTTAATAATCCATGCTCACTTTCCATTTATGCTTTGGTACAATCATAAGTGTGACCTTTGCATTTTGTGTCCAGAATACTACTGTGGTAAATGTATATGTAGATAAGGTGACATGAGTCTTTCTTCCACCATTATGGGGAGCAATATCCTGAAAACTTATAAATTAGTACTGGGGATACGAAAAGGTGTACCCTGTGTTGATGATTATTCAGATGATGCATGAATAGACTATATTGTGAATAAAGTATATAACTGGTTCCAACTTTAAATAATGGATTGAATTTGCATCTGAAAAAAATATATGAAATCTTATATTGATATACATAGATTCATTCCAACCTGTTATATATCTAATGGTAATATTAATGTTACAGTTTATCATGAAGAGTGAGTTTTGCTTGAACAATGATAATGGAATCGAAAATAATGTGTTTAGAATGAAGTCAAGTGAAAATACCAGTAGAGAAATATGGAGGAATACATGTGTTCTGAAATAGTAAGTAATTGAAAGTGAACCAAATGCCTATAAATTTGTGAAGTTGTGAATGAAAAAAATATATCCTATGATGTACATAAACTGACGAAATTTTAATATACCAGTGTTTAATAAAAATGAACTTCAAAATACACATCATGTCCCATAGAAATCTACTTGCATTGATGTTAAATTGGGTCAGTTACAGTAGAAATATTTGGATTTGTAAGAACCATTCACTGAACTTAGTTTTCAGTAGTAGGAAACCAATATGTATTTCAGGTGGTTGAGTATGTCTTAGAATAATCTTGTGTAAAGTTGATTATACATCCACATACATGAATACGAATGAATTTAGGGAGTGTATAATAAGATACATATATTTCATATTTTGGAAATTCTGGAGAATATATATATATATATATATATATATATATACACACACACAAATACACACACAAACACACACACACATTAATATGTAGAAATATATATGCCAATTGAAATTCATCATAAAATATAATTCATCCACATATCCAAAAATATTCATTTTACTGAACATGGATTTATGTATAATGTTTTTTACTAGGAAGCTCACCCATAGGTTGAATTTTCAGTTCAATCAGTATTTAGGGGGAGTCATCTCTTTTCACAATTTTTATAGTCCAAATACAGTGAGCTCACAAGAATGTACGTGTGATACCAGGTAGGATAGTATATGTGCATAAAAAATACATGTGCTGAATAGGATACAGTGAAAGGGAGACAGGAATTTACACATGTGATAACTTTAAAAGCTCATGAAGAAATATTATAATAAAAAGTTGACTAGATTTAAAACACATACTCTTGATAAAGCAGAAGGCAAATACAAGTATACACCATGCTTCCTATGAAAGGACTGTATTTCTATTCAGTTAGGTTTCTTTTTCTCCATCATATTAGGATTAGTAGTCAGATTCTAGTAGGGTATGGGTTGGTGTCAGGGATTCGGTATTTCAAATGGAAAATAGAAAAATTAATCTAATGTGTATGCAAACAAGTACTACAGGAACAACTTCCCACTCTCTTCCAGAACAATGGCTTGACATAACCATCACTCCAAGTAAGACACAATTAGAGGAGAGGAGTTAGAAAATCTGTGAATACATATGAGAAATGTAAAATGCTCAGGAGTTCACAACACTGGAAGTAGAAGAACAGTTTCCAAAAGTAAGGGAGAGGGTAAACACTTCAAAAACATGGAGCTCTGCTGGCCTAAAGACTTCTTGAGAAACTTCCTCTGTGGTTGGGCACATGAAATATTTGTAATTGTCAGGAAATTTAGTTTCGTTTGTAGTGACACCATGAAATCTGGGTCTGCATCTATGTGACCTGGAGGACATGGTTCCTTATTTTCTAATGAACATGAGGCAGCAGTTTCGAATTCTCTCTTTGTAGGTAAACTATGGCCACTGGGAGCTAAGTGTCTTCCCGTGTAGTCTGTGAAGCCATTTGGTCATGCTCCAATTTTCAGGGTGTTTCTTACTCCTGAACTGGGAGTTTCATATTAGATTCATGAAATACAAGGAGTTCAACTGGGACACAATGCTAGAGGGAGTTCTGTCACGTGTAGTTTGTCATGGTCGACAAGAGAATGTACAAACCAGGCTTTAATCCCACATAGCTTTCCCACTTGACTATAGCAACCTGATTCTGAACATTGCCCTGAAACCTCTCCATATAAAAAGATGCCTTTACATATAAGGGTGGGCTGCCTGCACCATGTCAGTCGCAAGTCTTTTGGAAGCCAATGGAAGATCCAGGTGATCCTACCAAAAATATTTATTTACACACCTACAGTCCACTGCTCTATGCCCACTACTCAGCAGGCTCCAACTTACTGGCATCTCTGTTCTACAACATTTTCACGAAACCCAGTCAATCAAGTCACAGTTTGGTACCATCATGATCAGCAACAGGACATTCAAAGTTTATCCAGTGCCACCTGGTCATTGAAATTTCAAAAATTTCATGGTATTTATCTAGCCATTTTTCAAGGATGAAGTTGGAGGCACTGTGGGTTTCAATTAATTCAGGAACCATTAAATGGTGAGGAAGCTCATTTCAATGAAAGCTCTGGAGATCACTCACGGGGAAGGCTTCCCAAAGAGTGGCCAAAAGGTCACATGAATCCAGGCCCATTGAGGTATACAAAGTGAGATCCATGTGTGTTTGTATTCTCAACTAAGGGTCCCAAGTCTTTAAGAATTAAATCATGTGATATCCTGGCTCAGAATCCCCGAGCACTGTGGAAAGCCATCCTGGGCCTAGATCTCAGATTACAAGGGTGATTCTCATGCGTGACCTCCTAAAATCCCAACACTATTTTTTGCAATACTTCTCTGAGGTCAGTTCCAGAACTCAGTCTCTAAGGGTAATCACACCAGAGTTCAAGCTCCAGTGGACACAGTCATCTCTTCCAACTACCACACAATTGACCACAATTAAAACCAAAACACTCCCATATGGCCCTCATCTCCTTCCATATAGACACTCATCATAACCTCTGGCTGGAGGTTTCCATGAGGGGCGCAGACCAAGACAGTATCCACAATAATCTACCTTGCCCCTCATTTGCCTAAAGTCAGGGTGGCCTGGACACGCTTCCTGTTAACCAGGAGTGATCAAATAGGCCTGATGTTAATACTGTTCTGCTTGTCCAATTTGAGGCCTACTGACTGTCAGATATTGATTCTTTATGTGAATTGGAGTCATGAGAAAACCCAAGCACCTATGGGCTAGCCTCTGCAGGTTTTGAAGAACTCGTTTGACCCAAAGGATTCCTATTCTCACTTGATGGAGGTCAGGAACCTTACAGAGGAAGGCGAGAGACTTCATGCCAATGACTGCTTTTTTGGCCATTTTGGTTTTGAATGCACGCATGGGAAATTTCTTTAGATCCCTCAGGTGCTGAGAATCTAAGCCACTGCCTCATACAGAGCCAAGGGGCTGATTCAGACACATCCCTTTTCAAAGAAGTTAAGGAAAGAGCCACATGTATGCCCAATAATTTCCATTTGAAAACTGTTTTCTTCAGGCTTCACAAAAGGGTGGCCTGAGTCAAAGATCTTCCTGAAATTCAGGAAAACAGAACAATAGGTAAGCAAATGGTCCAAAGCAGGGTTGCTCCACTGAGAATTTCCTGGTCACACTGATACTTGAGTTTTCTGAGATGCTTGCCATTTCTTTCAGCTATCCAGTACATGGCCAGTCACAGAGCTTGAAGGTGGTACATATCGTGAACAAAAAACCATGGTCCTATTCTGTAGAGTGGCCAGAATTCAGAAAGAAAACAGGAACTTAGGAATATAGCAGGTGTTGTGCATCAATAGGGCAAGCTACAGTCCATTCATAAATGGGGCAATTTGAATGCTGAGAAGCTTTCTACTAGACAGGACACATCCATTGATGCATTCTCTTTTCTAATGCATACAACCACGGACACAGTGAAATACTGAGACATAGAAACACTCGCCATGTCAAAAGACTTACTAGAAACACTAAACTTCAATCCAAACAAACCGACTTTAATACCTATTCTAGGAAAATGAGACAAAACCACAAACCCACAACCACACCCACAAAGGCACCTCCTTCCCCCAAGTAGGTCTGTGACTATCCAGAGTGTCCTCTGACTTGTGGGCCATAATATGTTCTCCCAAATTGGCCTGTCCTGTCTCAGATCTGGTCTCCTTGGCCAACTCTGTGAAGTTCTCAGTAGCCAGTGGTGAGCCACTACCTGCTTTCTCAGGAAAAAGCCCCGCTTCAGAGATTTCCTCTCATTTGGCCTTCCTCACATCTGTAGGTACCAACAAAGACTGACTCTGTCCTTGCTGAATCCAAACAAGTGAGACCACTGGGACTGCGACAGGGACTGGCTCTGGGTGCCTGGCTTCCTGGATCCCAAATTCAGAGAGTTCCATCACCAAGGAAGTTAAGTGAGGTCCCTTCCTTCAGAAATTGAATGAGGTCACTGTCTTGGCAACCACTTTGTCCTAACTGTTGCTTTCAAGGGTCCCATGATACGGAGGCTGCCCCTACTTTCTGTGACACTTTCACAAGTTAGAATGGTATATCAACAATAGGCACCCAGGAATAGATCTCCACACAGGCCTAGTTTGGTCCAACTTCTCTACGTTAAGAAGAGAAGCTGATTCATACACAACCTTTTATCCTGACCAGGTTGTTTGCCATGGAAGATGACTTTTGGTCTCTCAGGTCCTTCATAGCTGCCTACCTCTTCTCCAGGGATCATTTCTGCATGGACCTTTGAGGTTCTCAGCAGGTGGAAGATTCCCTACATTTCAGTATTGTAAGATCAACTCTTTCCCTGCTCTTCTGTAAAGTTAGATTGAGGGAACAGTGTATGGTTATGGTTAATAACATGTTCGGTTTGGGTTAGAAATCATTCTGCTGGATGAATAATGGTATTGGGAACTTGCTATGTGTATAAGAATATATAGATGAAATATATGTATGAAAACAGAAATCTAAGTATGATTTGAAGTCCAGAAGGGCATTGGGCTCTTGATTTGGATATGCAGCTTTGAATTACTTTCTGCAGAGGTGTCTCAATTAAATCGATATACAATGCCATAGGACCTTGTACCTTGGATGAATTAATGTAGAAGGAACATCTAGTCGAAAAGGGATAGTCCGTAGTGAAAGGTTAATAAAATAGGTACTTGTCACTTCCTATTTTTCTGTATGCTTAACAAAACACTGTTGAAATCTTGAGAAATGTTTGCTAATCTTGTTTCCAGAATGTTCTGTTCCCAACTGCCAAACTGCAGAATGTACTCCCTCACTCAGTGTCATGCAAACCGCCCACATGCCCTCACCCATTAGTAAACTTCCCTCTCTTCCCTCTCCAAGGAAAGTATATAAGCTGTGTTTAAGGTGTTCTCAGGGCTCTCTGCTCTATTTAAGTGAGTTCTGAGCCACAGGATGCTGAACCCCAAATAAACCCATTGCTGTTGCATGAGACAGACTCTTGGTGGTCTCTTCCTTCGACACTCGCCCGACCTTTACATATTGAGGTTCCACTGAGTTCTGGCAGTGGCAGACGAGAGACCCCAATGGGCTCCTCTCGGAGCAAGTAAGGCGCCTCTTTCTGGTTTCAGGTTTCATGTTAGGGCTTGGCAAAATCTCTGGCGATGAAGAGCCTGAGCTCCCTCCGAAGGTGGCTGAGAGACGTGTCACGGAGACACAGGGCACCTCCCTGGGGGACGCCGCAGAAAACTCGGGAAATTAAGGAAGAATAGTCTCCTCAACTCAGTGATATTTTGTTTCAGATTCGGTATTGTCATCCCATCGGGTTTTGCCGGCTACTCATTCCTGGTTTCAGTGTTTGACGTCCATTGCCTGTGTTTATGGTCTTGTCTTATCTGTGTCATGTGTCCTTGCTTTTGCTGTTTGTGTACCTTTCATTATGGGACAGAGCAGTTCAATGCCTCTGTCCCTGACCCTTGATCACTGGAACAAAGTCCGCTTAAGAGCTCAGAATCTTTCTTGTTTTAGTAAAATGCTGGACCTGGCAGAATCTCTGTGCCTCAGAATGGCCCACCTTTGAATTCGGATGGCCCCTAGAAGGATCTTTCTACTTCGCACTAATTTAAAAATTCAGAGATATTATCTCAGCCGGGGACACATAGCCATCTGGATCAACAGCCATATATCTTAACTTGGCAGAACATCTGCAAATCTCCTCCTCCATGGGTGAATCCTTTCTTTGCCCCTGCCTCTGCTCCTACTCCTTCCCCCATGATCTCTCAAACCCTCTCAACCTCCTCCTCCTCCACCCCCTGTTCTCCCCGAGTCACAGATTTGACTCTACTGGACTCTTCTTCCGTTACTAATCCCCTGCCCTTGTCCCCTAACCCACAACACCCTCAAATGGATTTCCCTGCTTCTGACTCAGCCTCTTTACCATTGGAGGAAGCTAAGCCGGTAATAGGGTCTGATAATGGACCGGTGTTCATGGCCCAGGTAAGTGAGGGGTTAGCCAGGAACCAGGGAATTAATTGGAAGTTATATTGTGCTTATAGATACCCGAGTTCAGGACAGGCAGATAGAATAAATTGAACCATTAAAGAGACCTTAAGAAAATTAAACTTAGAGAACAGCATAAAAGATTGGACTATGCTCCTGCCTTATGCAATGTTTCATGCAAGAAATACTCCATCTGTTTCTTTGAGTAACCTTAGCCCCTGTGAAATTCTCTATTGTTGCCCTCCTGCAGTAAGGGACCTAAGCCCGACTCAAAGACCTAACCATTCCATCCACACCCCCTTGCTTGACAGACTTAAAGCTCTAAAAAGAACTCAGTGATACCTGTGTAAACAGCTGGCCACTGCCTATCAAACTGGGGACAAAGGGACTCAACATCGATATCAAGTAAGAGACTTCATCTACGTAAGACGACATCAGGTATCATGCTTGAAACCCCACTGGAAAGGACCATAGCCGGTGCTACTTATAACACCTCCAGTGGTAAAGGTAGACGGAATCAATTTCTGGATCTATGCCTCTCATCTCAAGCCTGCGCCCTGTCCAGACTCTGGCTGGAAACTGGAAAAGACTGGTAAAACCTTCAAATTGCGTATTCACCATGTGGATAAGTCTGTGGACTCTCTCCTTGGCCACAAGTAGTCCTAAGCCACATCAGTCCATTCAGCAGTGATGGCTGATCACAAATCCTACTGGAAAAGAAGTATAATCTATCTCGCATACAGCCCCCTGAGGGACCTGGTGGCCATCACTCATCCCAGACATTTGTCAGCTGGCTATAGGTCTTACCTATTGGGATATCCCTGATGAAGAGGATACCACTAAAATTCCATTAAATTACTTCTGTACAATAGATAATGGAAACAAACATTATGGATGAAGGCACATGCAAGCCAGATGCAAGTTGGCTAGCCTAGATTACTATGTTTGCCGGGCAGACTCTCAAAGCCACAGTCACGGCTGTGTGGGGGGAAAGCCGACTTCTTCTGTAAGTCATGGGGATGTGAGCAAACAGGGGCTGCCTGATGGAACCCAAACTCCTCATCAAATTCAGTACACATCATTGGCCATATTACCAATTAGATAAGAAGAACCGATGGCCCCCAGAGGGGTCTCTAGATCCTCAAATTCTGCGTGACCTTTTCCCTCCTTCACTCACATCCTGAACTATGCTTCTCCAATAGATCCTCACCCTCAGCCTTCTGCTCCAGACACTCTGCTGTCACTCCCACCTCAGCAACCTGATTTCTCCCCTCCAATTACTAGATCAAAAACCCAAACCTCTGCCGGTTCTCAGACCATTGCCTCCTTGCTGAGGCAGCAGTTACTGAAGTACCCCTCCACCCACTCACTCCTCTCTTGTCCTGTCAGTGCCCGCACCGGGTCCCGCCAGGTCTTCTTACCAGCTAAACCAAAGCTCAAACCAGCTGAGGAGAGCCCTCAGTCCCCTATCTAAGATGTAATAAAAATGGCCTTTAAAGTTGGTTTGTCATCACTGAAAACAGTTTACTAATAATTAAACGTCCCTCATATGCGTTTTGAGATACTCACTCCCATCATCCTCTCTGCTCTACCTGTTCTACTGCTCAAGTTTTTGTTGCTAGGAAAATCTCAAACCCGTTTCCCATTATTCTTTTACATCTCTCCTTCCTCATTCTCAGATCCACGGAGCTGATCTCAGCCCACCTTCCCCGTCTTCCCCCTCTTCACTAGGCCCACAGAAAAGTCTTAACTGACCTTCTCCAGAAGCCTTCACCATGGCTGACTTTAGGACTTTCAGCAAAAGAGTCCCTATAAAAGAGTTCAATGTAGATAAACTTCCTCTTTTCGTGTTGCCCTGTTCTACTTGGCCAGTGGCTAAAAAAATCAGCACTTCTCAGGTAGACACCCTTTTACTAGTTTTTCACAAAATATGTGAACAAGGCCTCTGTCCTTGAGCTGGGGATTCACAGAGATGGCTACATTTCTAAGATAAAGAAGTTACCAACTGGTCTCCATGGTAACAGCTGGCAGGGGTAAAATAAGAAAGGGAAGAAAAAGCTCTCCCCCTCCCAGGTGTCCTTTAAAAGTTAACTTGCCCAGAACAGGGGAAAAACAGGAACAAATACTGCGTTTTTGAACTTCTGAAGACTGTGAGCTTCTGAGCACCTTCCCTTACATGTTGGGTACAAAATTCTGAAACTACCTAAACTTGAGTTTCAGGGGATTAATTGATTACAACAGAAGCAATGCCCTCTGAATCCGGTTGCAACCAAATAGGACTGTTTCCCTGTCTTTAGTGCTATCTTAGGTGCCTTAACTTGTCCGTCCTTACAACAGAATAATTCTATATACTTAAACCTTGTTTATGTTTTCATGAAATGGTCAACAGATGTGATTAATCGTGTAATGGTGCAGATGTTTCCCAGAGTGCTCTATTATGAAGCAGGTTCATTTGAAGATCAAATAGGGGGACATACAACCAGGTTACACTGGGAGCATATATCCCTCACTTTAGCCATCATATTAGGAATAGGATTTGCTGCACGGGTGGGCCCAGGAACCACTGCCCTTGTCCATGTGACACAATAAATGACCCAATTAGAAGCAGCAATAGACAAAACTAAGATATTAGAAACCACCATCAGAGCTTTGCATGAAACTTTAACCTCTCTCTCTGAAGTTGTTTTACAGAACAGTTGAGGTTTGGACCTCCTCTTCATTAAAGAAGGGGGCCTTTGTGCTGCATTGAGGGAAGAATGTTGTTTTTATGCCGAACATACTGGAGTTGTAATAAAATCTATGAGTAAATTAAAAAGACACATTAAAGAGCATCAACAAGAGAGAGAGAGACCCAAAAAGGGTTGTTTGAGTCTTGGTTCACACAGTGCCCCTGGTTAACTACGTTTTTATCAACCCTGGCCAGTCCAATAATAATCCTCATATTATTGATAACTATAAAACCCTGTTTTCTCAACCGTGTAATTTCTTTTCTCCAGGCTCAAATTGGACGAGTTAAACTTATGGTAATACCCCACTAGGAGACATAGAATGTGAAACCCCCCAATGATAATTTTTATGATTAAAAGTAGCCAGAAAAAGAAGTGAGGAATGAAAGGTTAATAAAATAAGTACTTGTCACTTCCTGTATTTCCCTATGCTTAACAAAAAACTGTTGAAATCTTGAGAAATGCTTGCAAAACTTGTTCCCAAAACGTGCTGTCCCCAACTGCCAAACTACAGAATGTACTCCCTCACCCAGTTGCATGCAAACTGCCCACTCGTCGTGACCCATCAATAAACTTCCCTCCCTGCCTTCTCCAGGGAAAGTATACAAACTCTACTTAAGCTATTCTCAGGGCTATCTGCTCTATTAAAGTGAGCTCTGAGCCCCAGCATGCTGGAAACCCAATAAACCTTTTGCTGTATCATGAGTACTCTGTTGGTCTTCTCCTTCTCCAAAGCTTGCCCGACATTTACTTGGATGATTGAATGTAGAAGAGAACATCCAGTGAAAAAGGTATAGTTGGTAGGATTAGGAAGATAGTCAGTAGGTTTAGGAAGAAGAGTGAGTATAGAATTTAGAACAAAAGTTCTTTAGCAATACGGTTTCAGTTAGAGAGTGAATGTAAATGTGAGCACAGTTGAAGAGTCAGTCACAATGATGAACTGGGGAAAATATGTAGGAAAGCAGATATCAATAGAGACATTATGAAATCAGGGAAATTACAAAGTGAGTGACAGAACTAGATATTTTGAAAAGGATTGAGTTTGAATATATAATCTTAGGAAAAAACAAATATGTAGACACCAATAGGATTGATATTTGAGAGCATTAGGCAAATTTCAGGTGCATGAATATTTCTGAGAATAATCTTGTGAATAGTTGATTATAAATCCAGATACATGAACATGAATGAATTTAGGGAGTGTATATGAGACACATATATTTCATTTTTTGAAATATCTGGAGAGTGTGTAGATATATATATATATATATATATATATATATATATATATATATATATATATACACACACACACACACACACAAAACACACACAGACAAAAAGTAGCAATATATATGTCAATCAAAATTCATCATATAATATATATTATCCACAGATCTAAAAATATTCATTTTACTGAACATGGATTTATGTATAATGTTGTTCAACTAGAAAGCTCACCCATATGTTGAATATTCAGTTTCAATGGGGTTTAGTAGGAGTGATCTTTTCTCTCAATTTGTATCTGCCAAGTCAGCCACCTCACAAGAATGTACGTGTGGTACCAGGTAGCCAACCTGATTCTGAACATTGCCCATAAACCTATTCATATAACAAGATGCCTTTACATATAAGGGTCTGCTTGCTGTACCCTGTCAGTCACAAGGCATTTGCAAGCCAATGGCAGATCAACATGGCCCCACCACACATGTTTTATCACACACCTTCACACCACTGCTCTAGGCCCACTAATGAGCAGGCTCCAACTTACTGGCATCACTGTTCTACACAATTTTCATGAAACAAAGTCAGTCAAGGCACTGTCTGGTACACTGATGGTCAGCAACAGGATATCCAAAAGTTCTCCAGTGCCACCTGGTCATGGGAATTTCAAAAATTTCATGGTATTTATCAAGCCATTTGTCGAGGATGAAGTTGGAGGCTCTTTGGGTTTCAATTTATTCAGGAACCATTAAATGTTGAGGAAGCTCATTTCAATGAAAGCTCTAGAGAACACTCACAGGCAAGACTTCCCAAAGTGTGGCCAAAAGGTCACATGAAGCCAGGCCCATTGAGGTCTACAATGTGAGGTCCATGTGTGTTTTGACTCTCAACTGTGGCTGCAAAGTCTTTCAGAATAAAATCATGTGATATCCTGGCTGAGATTCCCAGTGCTCTGGGGAAAGCCACCCTGCACCTAGATCTCAGATTCCAAGGGCGACTCTCATGCATGGCCTAGTAAAAACCAAACACAATTCATGAAAATACTTCTCTGAGGTCAGTTCCAGAATTCATTCTCTAAGAGGAATCACAACAGAGTTCAAGCCCAGGTGGACCCAGTCTTTTCTTCTAAGTGCCACACAAATTACCACAATTCCAAACAAAACGCTCCCACATAACCCTTTTCTTCTTCCATATAGACACTCATCATAACCTCTGGATGGAGGTTTCCATGAGGGGCGCAGGACAGGACAGTGTCCAAAATAACCTCCCTTGCCCCTCATTTGCCTAAAGTCAGTGTGGCCTGGAAATCCTGACTGTGAAACAGGAGTGATCAAATTGGCCTGCCGTTAATACAGCTTGGCTTCTCCAATTTGAGGCCTACTGACTGTAGGGTTTAGATTCTTCATGTAAATTGGGGTCATGAGAAAACCCAAGCACCTATGGGATAGCCTCTGCAGGGCTTTGAAGAACTCTTTTGAAACAAAGGATCCCTATTCTCACTTGATGGATGTCAGGAACCTTAGAGAGTAAGGCGAGAGTCTTCATAAACAATGACTGCTCTTTTGGCCATTTTGGTTTTTAATGCACCCATGGGATCTTTCTTTAGATCCATCAGGTGCTGAGAATCTAAGCTACAGCCTAACACAGGGCCAAGAGGCTGATTCAGACACATCCCTTTCCAAAGCAATTATCCAAAGAGCCACAGGTGTTGCCCATTCATTTCCATTTGAAAACTGTTTTCTTCAGGCTTCACAAAGGGGTGGCCTGAGGCAAAGAACTTCCTGACATTCAGGGCAACAGAACAATAGGTAAGCAAAAGGCCCAAAGCAGGGTTTCTCCACTGAGATTTAATGGTCACACTAATATCTGATTTTTCAGAGATGCTCGCCATTCCTTTGAGCTATCCAGTACATGGTCATGGCACAGAGCTTGGAAGTGGTACATACCTTAGACATAAAACCATGAGCCTATTCTGGAGAGGGGCAGAAGTCCAGAAGAAAACTGAAACTTAGGAAGATTGCAGGTGTTACCCATCGAAAAGGCAATCTGAAATCCATTCATAAATTGGACAGGATGAATGCTGGGAAGCTTTCTACTAGACAGGACACATCCATTGATGCATTTTCTTTTCTAATATCTGCAGCCACGGACACAGTGGGATACACAGACATAGAAACACTCGCCTTGTCAAATGACTTACTAGAAACAGTTCATTCCACAAGAAAAAAAGCGCCTTGCCTACCTATTCTCTGAACATGAGACAAAACCAGAAACCCACCCCCACACCCACAAAGGCACCTCCTTCCCCCAAGAAGTTCTGTGACTATCCGGAGTGTCCTCTGACTGGTGAGCCATACTATATTCCCATGGAATGGCCTGATCTGTCTCAGATCTGGTCTCCTTGGCCAACTCTGTGCAGGTGTCAGGACCCAGAGGTGAGCAACTACCTGCTTTCTCAGGAATGACCCCTCTTTAGAGCTTTCCTGGCATTTGGCCATCCTCACATTAGTAGGTACCAAGAAAGACTGACACTGTCCTTGGTAAATCCAAACAAGTGAGACCACTGGGACTGGGACTGGGACTGGCTCTGGGTGCCTGGCTTCATGAATCCCAAGTTCAGAGATTTCCATCACCAAGGAAGTGAGGTGAGGTCACTTCCTTTAGGAACTGAATGAGGTCACTGCCTTGGCAACCACTTTGTCCTACCAGTGGCTTTCAAGTGTCACATGAGAAGGAGGCTGCCCCTACTTCCTGTGACACTTTCAAAATTTAGAATGGTATACAACCATAGGCACCCAGAAACAGCTACCCACACAGGCCTGGTTTGGTCCATCTTCTCTAAATTAAGATGTGAGAGGCTGATTCAGACAGAACCCTTCATCCTGAACAGGTTGTTTGCCATTGAACATGACTTTTGTTCTCTCAGGTCCTTCATAGCTGCCTACATCTTCTTCAGTCAACATTTCTGCATGGAACTTTGAGGTTCTCAGCAGGTGGAAGATCCCCTACTTTCCTGTATTGTAAGACCAACTCTGTCCCTCCTCTCTGTAAATTTAGAATGAGGGAACAGTGTATGGTTAGGGTCAATAACATATTTGACTTGTGTTAGGAATCATTCTGCTGGATGAATAATGGTATTGGGAACCTGCAAAATTTATAAGAATATATATTTGAAATATAAGTATGAAAACATAAATCTAGTTACGATTTGAAGCCAGAAAGGGCATTGGGCCCTTCTTTGGGATATTTAGCTTTGAATTACATTCTGCATTTTAGTCTCAGATAAATCTATACACAATGGAATAAAACCTTGCACCTCAGATGCCTGAATGTCGAAGAGAACATCCAGTCAAAAATGGATAGTCGGTAGGATTTGGAAGATAGTAGGTTTAGGAAGAAGAGTGAGTCTTCGAGTTGGACCAATAGTTTTTTAGCAATAGGGTTTCGTTTAGAGAGTGAATGTAAATGTCAGCACATGTGAAGAGTCAGTCACAATGATGAACTGGGGAAAATATGTAGGAAAGCAGGTCTCAATAGAGACATTAGGAAATCAGACAAATTATAAAATGCGTGATAGGATTAGACATTTTCAACAGGGTTGAGGTTGAATATATAATCATAGGAAGAAACAAATATATTGTCCCCAACAATATTGACACTTGGGAGAATTAGGCATCCTGGACAAGGATGTTTTTAGTAATATATACTCACTTTCAATTTAGGGTTTGGTACAATCATAAGTGTGACCTTTGCATTTTTGTCCAGAATATTACTGTGATAAAATGTATATGTAGATCAGGTGACATGAGTATTTCTTCCACCATTATGGGAAGCAATATTTTTAAAAGCCATAAATTAGTATTGGGTATACAAATAGGTGTACCCTGTGTCAATGAATATAGAGATGATGCATGAATAGATCGTACTGTGAATAAATAATATAACTGGATCCAACTTTAGAAATTGGAATTAGAATAAATTGATATCTGAAAATATACAGGAAATCTTATATTGATATTGGTATACATACATTCATTACAACCAATTATAAGTCTAATGGTAATATTAGGTTTACGGTTTATCATGAAGAGGGTGTGTGAGTTTTTCTTCAAAAGTGATTATGGAAATCGAAAATAATGTGTTTGTTAAGAAGTCTCATGAAACGACCAGTCGAAAAACCTGGAGGACTACATGTGTTCGGAAGCAGGAAGTGATTGAAAGTGAAACAAATGTCTTTAATTTTGAAATTTTGGGTGAAAAATTTATCCATGGATGTGCATAAACTGAAGAAATAGTACTGTACCAGTTTTAAATAAAAATGAACGTCAAAATACACATCATGTCCCATAGGAATCTACTTGCATTGATGTTAAACTTGGTAAGTTACTGTAGAAATATTAGGATTTGTATGCACCTTTCACTGAAGTTTGTTTTCAGTACTAGGAAACAAATAAGTATTTCAGGTGGATGAATATTTCTGAGAATAATCTTGTGCAAAGTTGATTACAAATCCACATACATGAATATGAATGTATTTAGGGAGTGAATAATAAGACACATATATTTCATATTGTGAAAAATCTGGAGAGTATATATATATATATATATATATATATATATATATATATATATATATACAAAACACACACAGACATTATAAAGTGGCAATATATATGCCAATCGAAATTCATGGTGAAATATATATCATCCATAGATCCCGAAATATTAATTTTAATGAACATGGATTTATGAATAATGTTGTTCAACTAGAAAGGTCACCCATAGGTTGAATTTTAAGATCCAACAGCATTTAGCAGGAGTGATCTCTTCTCATAATTTGTATCTGCCAAGTCAGCCACCTCACAAGAATGTATATGTGATACCAGGTAGGATTCTATATGTGCATATAAAAATACATGTGCTGAATAGGCTACAGAGAAAGGGATACAGGAATTCACATATTCATTAACTTTAAAAACACATGGAGAACTATTTCAATTAAAAATTAACTAGATTTATAACACCTAACCTACATAATGCAAAAGGCAAGTCCAACTATACACCGTGCCTCTTCTTAACTGCTTGTATTTCTATTCTGTTTGAGTTATTTTTCTCCATCATATTAGGAATAGTAGTCAGAGTCTAGTAGGGTATAGTTTCGTGTCAGGGATTCAGTATTTTGAATGGAAAATTGGAAAATGAATCCAATGTGTATGCAAATATGTGCTACACAAAAATCTTCCCACTTTCATCCACAACAATGCCTTGACATTACCTTTGTCACAAGTAAGACACAATTAGAGGAGAAGAGTTAGAAAATACGTGAATACATATCTGGAATGGAATACGCTCAGGAGTTCCCATCCTTGGAGGTGATAGAGCAGTTTCCATAAGTAAGGGACATGGTAAACACTCCACAAACATGGAGCTCTGCTGGCCTAAATACTTCTTGAGAAACTGCCTCTGAGGTTGGGCACTTGAAATATATGTTGTTGTCAGGAGCTTTAGCTTCCTTTATAGTGAGCCCATCAAAGCTGGGTCTGCATCTATGTGACCTGGAGGACATGGTTTCTTATTTTCCAATGAACCTGAGGCAGCAGTGCTGAATTCTCTCTTTTTAGGTAAACTGTGGCCACTGGGGGCTAAGTGTCACCCCGTGTGGACTGTGAAGCCATTTGGTCCTCTTCCACTTTCTGTTGTGGTTCTTGCTGCTACACTGGGACTTTGGTATTTGCTTCACGAAATACAACAATTTCAACTGGGACGCAGTGCTGGAGAGAGTTCTGTCACTGTGGTGGGTCACGGTCTGCAGGAGAATGCACCAACCAGGCTTCTTTCCCACATAGCTTGCACCATTGACCATGTCAACCTGATTCTGAAAATTGCCCTGAAACCTCTCCATATATCAAAATGCCTTTACAAATAAGGGTCTGCTGGCTGCACCATGTCCTTCACAAGCCATTTGGTAGCCAATGGCCAAACCACATGGACCTACCATAGATGTTTTATCACACACCTGCACACCTGCCCACCGCTGCTCTAGGCCCACTACTCAGCAGGCTCCAACTTACTGGCATCTTTTTTCTACATTATTTTTGTGAAACCCAGTCAATCAAGGCACCCTCTAGTATACTCATGATCAGCAACAGGACAACCAAAGATTCTCCAGTTCCACCTGGTCATGGGATTTTCAAAAATTTCATGGTATTTATCTAGCCATTTTTCAAGGATGAAGTTGGAGGCACTGTGGGTTTCAAGAACCACTAAATGTTGAGGAAGCTCATTTCAATGAAACTCTGGAGAACTCTCATAGGCAAGGCTTCCCAAAGAGTGGCCAAAAGGTCAAATATAGTCAGGCCCATTGAGGTATACGTTGTGAGTTCCATGTGTGTTTTGACTCTCAACTATGGCTACCAAGTCTTTAAGAATAAAATCATGGGATATCTTGGCTGATATTCCCAGTGCTCTGTGGAAAGCCACCCTGGGCCTTGATCTCAGTTTATAAGAGAGACTCTCATGCGTGGCCTCCTAAAATTTCAACACAATTCATGCAATACTTCTCTGAGGTCAGTTCCAGAACTCAGTCTCTAAGGGGATTCACACCAGACTTCAAGCCCAGGTGGATCCTGTCATCTCTTCCAACCGTCACACAAATGACCACAATTAATACCAAAACAATCCCACATTGCCCTCCTCTTCTTCCATAAAGGCACTCATCATAACATCTGGCTGGAGGTTTCCATGAGGGGCACAGCCCAAGACAGTGTCCAAAATAAGCTCCCTTGGCCCTCATTTGCCTAAAGTCAGGGTGGCTTGGACACCCTTCTTGTGCACCAGGAGTGATCTGTAAGGGTAAAAGAAATTGAAATTAAAGTGTAAAAGTTAAACTGTAAAAGACCGGGTGTTGTAAAGTTTTTAAGCAGCAAGGCTTGAGTTAAAATGTAAAGGACCAGGTATTGTTAAGTTCCTATGCTACACGCAAAACCTGAAATTCCTGTAGCTTGTAGGACAATTCCCGGACTACCCAGTAAATATTCCCCCTGACCGCCTGGTTTTTTAATAACCTAGGACCCTGTGAGGCCTGGCACAGAGGCATTGCAGGGCCTAAACCAATCATTTTGAATGTGTACCCCGCTTTAGAACTGACCTATCACTCCCGTCTTACATGTTCCCACCAATAAATGAACTAATCATGTTTAGGAATTGTTGTTT
Organism: Callospermophilus lateralis; assembly: GCF_048772815.1. NCBI lineage: Eukaryota > Metazoa > Chordata > Mammalia > Rodentia > Sciuridae > Callospermophilus > Callospermophilus lateralis. The sequence continues at coordinate 616,972 of NW_027517105.1, read as the reverse complement.
GATTTTCCCGTGGTGTATGATGATTTCTTAAAGGAGACTGTAATATATGTAAAGTCCCGCCCTGCCCAAAAAGTGTACTTAAGCACTGCTCAACCCCTGCTCGGGGCTCTGGGATGCTCTCCCATCTTGAGTGAGCACGTAGCCCCAGCATGCTGGATTGGATCCTCAATAAACGCATTTTACTGTTGCATGAGCCGCAGTTTCTTGATGGTCTCTTCCTCCAACATTCGCCGGAAACTTACATTTGGTGCATTGGCCGGGAATCACGCAGCGCAGGACAAGGAGACCTCAACGAACATTTCTGGGAGTAAGTAAGGCGCCTCTTTCCTTCAAAAATGATTATGGAAATCGAAAATAATGTGTTTGGAAAGAATCTCATGAAAAGAACAGTCAAGAAACATGGAGGAATACATATGTTCTGAAGCAGGAAGTAATTGAAAGTGAACCAAATGCCTACAGATTTGTGAACTTGTGGATGAAAAGTTATATCCTATGATATCCATGAACTGAAGAAATAGTAATGTACCACTGTTGAATAAAAATGAACTTCAAAATACATATCATGTCCCATAGGATTATACTTGCATTAATGTTAAACTGGGTCAGTTACCATGCAAATATTAGGATTTGTAAGCACAATTCACCGAAGTTTGTTTTCAGTACTGGAAAATAAATATGTATTTTATGTGGATGAATTTTTCTGAGAATAATCTTGTGCAAATTTGATTACAAATCCACATACATGAATATGAATGTATTTAGGGAGTGAATAATAAGACACATATATTTAATATTGTGAAAAATCAGGAGAGTATATATATATATAAATATATATATATATATATATAAATATATATATATATATATATATATATATATATATATATTTATAAAGATAAAAACACAGACATTAAAATGTAGCAATATATATGCCAATCAAAATTCATCATGAAATATATATCATCCTCATATCCAAAAATATTCTTTTTACTGAGCATGGATTTATGTATAATGTTGTTCATCTAGGAAATTCACCAATTTGTTGAATTTTCAATTCCATCAGTATTTAGGGGGAGTGATCTCTTTTCACAATTTGTATCATCCAAAAACAGTGAGCTCACAAGAATGCATGTGTGATACCAGGTAGGATTCTAAATATGCATAATAAAATACATGAGATGAATAGACTACAGAGAAAAGGAGACAGAAATTTACATATGTGTTAACTTTAAAAACTCATGGAGAAGTACTACAATGAAAAGTTGACTAGATTTATAACACATACACTTGATAAAGCAGAAGGCAAGTCCTAGTATACACCATGCCACCTATGAATGGCCTGTATTTCTATTCTGTTAGGTTTCTTTTTCTCCATCATATTAGTATTAGTAGTCAGAGTCTAGTAGGGTATGGGTTAGTGTCAGGGATTCAGTATTTCAAATGGAAAATAGGAAAATGAATCTAATGTGTATGCGAATATTTGTTAGACAAAAATCTTCCTACTGTCATCCAAAAAAATGCCTTGATATTTCCTTCACCACAAGTAATACACAATTAGTGGAGAAGAGTTTGAAAATCTGTGAATATATATCTGGAAAAGAAAATGCTCAGGAGTTCACAACCTTGGAGGTGGTAGAGGAATTTCCAAAAGTAAGGTAAAGGGTAAACACTTCACAAACATGGAGCTCTGGTGGCCTAATTAATTTCTGAGAAACTGCCTCTGAGTTTGGGCCCTTGAAATATTTGTTGTTGTCAGGAGCTTTTGCTTCCTTTGTAGTGAGACCATCAAAGCTGCGTCAGCATCTATGTGACCTGGATGACATGGTTCCTTATTTGCAATAGAACATGAGGCAGCAGTTCTGAATTCTCTCTTTGTAGGTAAACTGAGGCCACTGGGGTCTAAGTGTCTAACCATGTGGTCTGTGAAGCCATTTGGTCATACTTCACTTTTCGTGGTGTTTCTTACTGCTGCACTGGGAGTTTGGTATTGGCTTCACAAAATACAAAAAGAAAAACTGGGACACAGTGCTATAGAGAGTACTCTCACGTGTAGTGGGTGAGGGTCTGCAGGAGAATGCACCAACCAGGCTTCTATCCCCAAAAGCTTGCACCCATGTCCATATCAACCTGATTCTGAATATTGCCCTGAAACCTCTCCATATAATAAGGTCCCTTAACTTGTATGGTTCTGCTGGCTGCACCATGTCAGTCACAAGGCATTTGGAAGCCAATGGCAGATCCACATGGCCCCACGACAGATGTTTTATCATACACCTGCCCACCACTGCTCTAGGCCAACTAGTCAGCAGGCCTCAACATTCTGGCATCTCTGTTCTCACCGTTTTCATGAAACCCAGTCAATCAATGCAATGTCTGGTACACTCGTGATCAGCAATAGACATCCAAAGGTTCTCCAGTGCCACCTGTTCATAAGAATTTAAAAAATTTCATGGTATTTATCTAGCCAATTTTCAAAGATAAATTTGGAGGCATTGTGGCATTCAATTCATTCGGGAACCATGAAATGGTGAGGAAGCTCATTTCAATTAAAGCTCGGGAGAACTCTCAGAGGCAAGGCTTCCCAAAGAGTGGCCAAAAGGTCACATTAAGCCAGGCCCATTGAGGTCTACAATTGAGGGCCATGTTTGTTTTGACTCTCAACTATGGCTTCCAAGTCTTTCTGAATAAAGTCATGTGATATCCTGGCTGAGATTCCCAGTGCTCTTTGAAAGCTATCCTGGGCCTAGATCTCAGTCTCCAAGGGCAACTCTCATGCGTGGCCTCCTAAAATCCCAACACAATTCATGCCAATACTTCTCTGAGATCTGTTCCAGAACTCAGTCTCTAAGGGGAATCACTCCAGAGTTCAAGCACAGGTGGACCCAGTCATCTCTTCCAACCACCACACAAATGACCACAATTAAACCAAAACACTCCCACATGGCCCTCATCTTCTTCAATTTAGAGACTCATCATAACCTCTGGCTGGAGGTTTCCATGAAGGGCGCAGCTTAAGACAGTGTCCAATATAAGCTCACATGCCCCTCATTTGCCTAAAGTCAGGGTGGCATGGAAACTCTTCCTGTGAAGCAGGAGTGATCAAATAGGCCTGCCAATAATACTGCTCTACTTCTCCAATTTGAGGCCTATTCTCTGTGGGGTATAGATTCTTTATGTGAATTGGGGTCATGAGAAAACTCAAGCAACTATGGGCTACCCTCTGCAGGGCTTTGAAGAATCCATTTGAGTGAGTCGAGGAGTTGGACCAAATGTTCTTTAGATATAGAGTTTTGATTAGAGAGTGAGTGTAAATGTCAGCATATGTGAACAGTCAGTCACAGTGATAAACTGGGGAAAATGTGTAGGAAAGCAGATATCTATAATAGAGACATTAGGAAATAAGGCAAAGTACAAAGTGAGTGATAGGATAAGACATTTTTAACAGGGTTCAGTTTCAATATATAATCTTAGGAAGAAACAAATATGTAGTCACCAATAGGAATGATATTTGAGATCATTAGTTAATCAGGGCATGGATGTTGTTAGTATTACATGCTCACTTTCAATATAGGCTTTGATACAATCATAAGTGTGACCCTTGCATTTTGTTTCAGGAATATTACTGTGATGAAATGTATATGTATATCAGGTGACTACAGTATTTCTTCCACCATTTCTGAAAGCAATATTTTAAAGACTTAAAAATTAGTATTGGGGATACAAATAGGTATACCATCGGTCTATGAATATAGAGATGATGCCTTAATAGACCATACAGTGAATAAATAATATAACTGGTTCAAACGTTAAATAATGGATTGAATTGATATCTGAAAATATATAGGAAATCTTATATTGATATACATACATTCATTCCAACCAGTTATACATCTAATGGTAATATTAGCGTTATGGTTTATCATGAAGAGTGTGTGAGTTTGGCTTCAAAAGTGATTATGGAAATCAATAATACTGTGTTTGGAAAGAATCTCATGAAAAGAACAGTCAAGAAACATGGAGGAATACATGTGTTCTGAAGTAGGAAGTGATTGAAAGTGAACCAAATGCCTATAAATTTGTGAAATTGTGGATGAAAAGATATATCCTATAATGTCCATAAACTGCAGAAATAGTAATGTACCAGTGTCTGAATAAAAATGAACTTCAAAATACACATCATGGTCCCATAGGTGTCTACTTACATTGATGTGAAACTGGTTCAGTCACTGTAGAAATATTACGAATTGTATACACCATTCACTTAATTTACTTTTCAGTACTAGGAAAAAATATGTATTTAAGGTGGATGAATATTTCTAAGAATAATTTTGTGAAAAGTTGATTATAAATCTACATACACACACATGAGTTTATTTAGGGAGTGTATAATAAGACACATATATTTCATATTTTGAAAATCTTAAGAGTAGATATCTATATCTATATAGATAGATAGATAAATAGATAGATACACACATACACAGACATTAAAATGTAGCAATATATATGCCATTCGAAATTCATCATGAAATATATATCATCCACGTATCCAAAAATATTCATTTTACTGAACATTTATTTATACATAATATTGTTCATCTAGGAAATTCACCCATAGGTGGAAATTCCAGTTCCATCTGTATTTAGAGGGAGCGATCTCTTCTCACAATTTGTATCTTCGAAAATAAGCGATCTCACAAGAATGTACATGTGATACCAGGTAGAATTCTAAAAATGCATAAAAAAATACATTTGATGAATAGGCTACAGAGAAAGGGAGACAGAAATTTACATATGTGTTAACTTTAAAAACTCATGGAGAAGTATTACAATGAAAAGTTGACTAGATTTATAACACATACCATTGATAAAGCAGAAGGCAAGTCCAAGTATACACCATGCCTCCTATGAAAGGCCTGTATTTCTATTCTGTTAGGTTTCTTTTTCTCCATCATATTAGGTTTAGTAGTCAGAGTCTAGTAGGGTATGGGTTAGTGTCAGGGATTCAGTATTTCAAATGGAAAATAGGAAAATGAATCTAATATGTATGCAAATATGTGCTACACAAAAATCTTCCCACTCTCAGCCAGAACAATGCGTTGACATTACCTTCGCCCCAAATAAGACACAATTAGTGGAGAAGAGTTAGAAAATCTGTGAATACATATGTGGAAAGGAAAATGCTCAGAACTTCACAAACTTGTAGGAGGTAGAACAGTTTACAAAAAGGGAGAGGGTAAACACTTCACAAACCTGGAGCTCTGCTGGCCTAATGACTTTTTGAGAAACTGCCTCTGAGGTTGGGCAGTTGAAATATGTTTTTGTCAGGAGCTTTTGCTTCCTTTGTAGTGAGACCATCAATGCTGGGTCTCCATCTATGTGACCTGGATGACATGGTTCCTTATTTTCTAGTGGACATGAGGCAGCAGTGCTGAATTCTCTATTTGTAGGTAAACTTTGGCCACTGGGGTCTAAGTATCTAACCGTGTTGTCTGTAAAGCCATTTGTTCATGCTCCACTTTCGTGGTGTTTCTTACTGCTGCACTGTGAGTTTGGTATTGGCTTCACGAAATACAAGGAATTCCACTGGGACACAGTGCTGGAGGATGTACTCTCATATGTGGTGGGTGAGGGTCTGCAGTAAAATGCACCAATGAGGCTTAAATCCCACATAGCTTTTCAACTCGACAATAGCCCCCTTATTCTGATCATTGGCAGGAATCCTCTCCATATAACAAGATGCCTTTACATAGAAGGGTCTGCTGGATGTACCATGTCAGTGACAAGTCATTTCTAAGCCAATGCCAGATCCACGTGGACCCACAACTGATGTTTTTTCACACACCTACACTCCACTGCTTTATGCCCACTAGTCTGCAGGCTCCAACTTACTGGCATCTATGTTCTACAGCATTTTCATGAAACACAGTCAATTAAGGCACTGTCTGGTACAATCATGATTAGCAACAGGACATCCAAATGTTCTCCAGTGCCACCTGGTCATGGTAATTTCAAAAAATTCATGGTATATATCTAGATATTTTTCAATAATGAAGTTGGAGGCACTGTGGGATTCAATTTATACAGGAACCAATAAATGGTTAGGAATCTCATTTCAATGAGAGCTCTGGTGAACTCTCACAGGCAAGGCTTCCCAAAGAGTGGGCAAAAGGTCTCATGAAGCCAGGCCCATTGAGGTCTACAATGTGAGTTGCATGTGTGTTTTGACTCTCAACTATGGCTGGAATCTTTCAGAATAAAATCTTGTGATATCCTGGCTTAGATTCCCAGTGCTCTGTGTAAAGTCACCCTGGGCCAAGATCTCAGATTCCAATGGTGAATCTCATGTGTGGCCTCCTGAAATCCCAACACAATTCATGGCAATACTTCTCTGAGGTCAGTTACACAACTCAGTCTCTAAGGGGAATCACAACAGAGTTCAAGCCCAGGTGGACCCAGGCATCTCTTCCAATTGCTACACAAATGATGACAATTAAAACCAAAACACTCTCACACGGCCCTCTTCATCTTTTATATAGACACTAATCATTACCTCTAGCTGGAGGTTTCCATGAGGGGCACAGCCCAAGACAGTGTCAAAAATAAACTCCCTTGCCCCTCATTTGCCTAAAGTCAGGGTGGCCTGGACAACGTTAGTGTGAAACAGAAGTGATCAAATAGGCCTGCCATTAATACTACTCCACTTCTCAAATTTGAGGCATACTGACTGTGGGGTATAGATTTTTAGTGTGAATTGGAGTTATAAGAAAACCCAAGCACCTATTGTCTCCCCTCTGCAGCCCTTTGAAGAACTTATTTGACACAAATGATCCCTATTCTCACTTGATGGAGGTCAGGAATCTTACAGAGGAAGGCGAGAGGCATCATCCACAATCACTGATCTTTTTTCCATTTAGGTTTTGGATGCCCACATAGGATCTTTCTTTAGATTCATCAGGTGCTGAAAATCTAAACCACAGGCTCACACAGGGCCAAGAGGCTGATTCAGACACATCCATTTCCAAAGCTACGAAGCAAAGAGCCACAGGTGATGCCCATTCATTTCCATTTTAAAACTGTTTTCTTCAGGCTTCACAAAGGGGTGGCCTGAGGCAAAGACCTTTCTGACATTCAGAGCAACAGAACAATAGGTAATCAAAAGGCCCCAAGCAGGGTTTCTCCACGGAGACTTTCCTGGTTACTCTGATATATGAGTTTTCTGAGATGCTCGCCATTCCCTTCAGCTATCCAGTACATGGCCATGTCACAGAGCTTGGAGGTGGTACATATCTTGTACAAAAATACATGATACTAATCTTGAGAGTGGCCAGAATTCATGAAAAAATGGAAAATTAGGTAGATAGCCCGTGTTGCCCATGGATAAGGCAAGCCTCAGTCCATTCATTAATTGGAAAGGATGCATGCTGGGAAGCTTTCTACTAGACAGGACACAACCAATGAGCTATTTTTTTTCTAATATCTACAAAGAAAAATACAGTGGGATACACAGACATAGAAACAGTCTCCTTGTCAAATGACTTACTGGAAACAGTCCACTCCAAACCAAACAAACCTCCTTTTTTTACCTATTCTCAGAACATGAGAAAAAAACCACAAACACAAACCAACACCCACAAATGCAACTTTTTCCCACAAGTAGGTCTGTCACTATCTGGAGTGTCCTCTGACTGGTAGGCCATATGATGTTCCCCAGAAATGGCCTTTCTGTCTCACATCTGGTCTCCTTGGTCAACTCTGTGAAGTTGTCAGGAGGCAGTGGTGAGCCAATTCCTGTCCTCTCAGGAAAGACCCCTCTTCAGAGCTTTCTTGGTATTTGGCAACCCTTACATCAGTAGGTACCAAGAAAGACTGACTCTGTCCTTAGTGAATCCAAACAAGTGAGCCCACTGCAACTGGGACTGGGACTGGCTCTGGGTGCCTGGCTTCCTGGATCACAAAATTCAGAGAGTTCCATCACCAAGGAAATGAGGTGAGGTCACTACCTTCAGGAAATAAATGAGGTCCCTGTCTTGGCCACCACTTTGTCCTAACAGTTGCGTCCTAGTGTCTCCTGAAATGGAGGCTGCCCTACTTCCTGTGATACATTCACATGTTAGAATGGTATAGAAACCATAGTCACCTGGGAACAGCTCTCCACACAGGCCTGCTTTGGTCCATCTTCCCTGCATTAAAAATAGAGAGGATGACTCAGACACATCCTTTCATCCTGACCATGTTGTTTGCCATGGAATATGACTTTTGTTCTCTCAGGTCTTTCATAGCTGCCAACATCTTCTCCAGGGATTATTTCTGCATGGATTTTGAGGTACTCAGCAGGTGGAAGATCTCCTAACTTCCTGTATTGTAATATCAACTTTATCCCTCCTCTCCTCTAAAGTGAGATTGAGGGAACATTGTATGGTTAGGGTTAATAGCATATTCCATTTGGCTTAGGAATCATTCTGCTGGATGAATAATGGTATTGGGAACCAGCGATATTTAAAAGAATATAGAGGTAAAATATAAGTATGAAAACAGAAATCTAGGTAATATTTTAAGCCCAGAAGGATTTGGGCCCTTGATTGGGATCCTTAGCTTGAGTAATGTTTTGCACCGACGTCTCAGTTAAATCGATATACAATGGCATAAGACCCTGTACCTCAGATGATTGAATGTAGAAGAGAACATCCAGTGAAAAAGGGATAGTGTGTAGGATTAGAAAGATAGTCAGTAGGTTTAGGAGGAAGAGCGAGTCTAGGATTTGGACCAAAAGTTCTTTAGCAATAGGTTTCGGTTAGAGAGTGAATATTAATGGCACCATATGTGAAAAGTCGGGCACAATGATTAACTGGGAAAAAATATGTAGGAAAGCAGACATCAATAGAGACATTAGGAAATCAGGCAAAGTATAACGTGAGTGATAGGATTAGACATTTTCAACAGGGTTGAGGTTGAATACATAATCTTAAAGAGAAACAAAAATGTAGTCACCAATTGGATTGACATTTGAGAGCATTAGGCAAACTGGGCATGGATGTTTTTAGTAATCCATGTTCACATTCCATTGAGGCTTTATTGCAATCATAACGGTGACCTTTGCATTTTGTGTCCAGAATATTACTGTGATAATATGTATATGTAGATCAGGTGACATGAGTATTTCTTCCACCTTTTCTGGTAGCAATATTTTGAAAACATATGAATTAGTACTGGGGATACTAATAGGTTTACCCTGTGTTGATGAATATAGAGATGATGCATTAATAGACCATACTGTGAAAAAATTATATGACTGGTTCCAAATTTAAATAATGGATTGTTTTAATATCTGAAAATATAGAGGAAATCATATATTGATATACGTACATTAATTCCAACCAGTTATATATCTAATGGTATTATTAGGGTTACCGTTTATCATGAATAGTGTGTGAGTTTTGCTTCAAAAATGATTATTCAATCGAAAATAACGTGTTTAGAAAGAAGTCCAGTGAAAAGACCCGTCAAGAAACATGAAGGAATATATGTGTTCCGAAGGAGGAAGTGATTGAAAGTGAACCAAATATTTATAAATTTGTGAACTTGTGAATGAAGGGATATATTTTATGATGTCCATAAACTGAATAAATAATAACGTACCAAGTTTGAATAAAAATGAACTTTAACAAACACATCATATCAAATAGGAATGTATTTGCATTGATGTTAAACTTGGTCAGTTACTCTAGAAATATTAGGATTTGTAAGAACCCTTCCCTGAAGTTAGTTTTCAGTACTAGGAAACAAATATGTATGTCAGTGGATGTATATTTCTGAGAATAAACTTGTTAAAAGTTAATTATAAATCCACATATATGAATGTGAATGAATTCAGGCAGTGTATAAGAAGACATATATTTCATATTTTGGAAAATCTGGAGACTATATATATATATATATATATATATATATATATATAGACACACAAACACACACACATTATAATGTCACAATATATATGTCAATCGAAATTCATCATGAAAAATAACTCATCCGCATATCCCAAAATATTCATTTTACTGAACATGGATGTATGTAGAATGTTGTTCATCTAGGAAGCTCACCCATGGGTTGAATTTTCTGTACCAACAGCATTTAGGAGGAGTGATCTCTTCTCACAAATAGTATCTGCCAAGTCAGTCACCTCACAAGAATGTACGTGTGAAACCAGGTAGGATTCTATTTGTGCATATAAAAATACATGTGCTTAATAGGCTACAGAGAAAGGGAGACAGGGATTCATATATTTCTTAACTTTAAAAACACATGGAATAGTGTGTAGTGTCCCTCTTTATCCCTTTTGATTAACTTTGGCTTAAAAAAAAGAATTTTATTGAGAATTTTTGTATATATGTTTGTCAGGAATATTGCTCTGAAGTTTTCTTTCCTTGATGTGTCTTTGTCTGATTTTGGTATGTGAGTGATACTAGCCTCATGAAATGAGTTTGGAAGAGTTCCATGCTTTTCTATTTTATGGAATAATTTGAGGAGTATTGTGATGAATGCTTCTTTGAAGGTCTTGTAGAACTTGACTGAGAATCTGTCTGTTCCTGGGCTTTGCTTGATTGCTAGGCTGTTGACAGCAATTTCTATTTCATTGCTTGAAATTGATTTGTTTAAATTGTTCATGTCCTACTAATTCAGTTTGGGTATATCTCTAAAATTTTATTGATGTCATCATTGTATTTTAATTTATTAGAGTATAAATTTTCAAATTAGTTTTCAATTATTCTCTGTATTTTAGTTGTGTACTCTGTAAAAGTTCTTTTACAATCCTTAATTTTAGTAATTTGAGGTTTTTTTTTCTTCATTAGCTTGGTTAAGGATGTGTCAATTTTATTTAGTTTTCGAAGATTAAATTTTGTTTTGTGTCAAAAAAAAATAACACATGGAAAAGTATTTCAGCAAATTGAATAGATTTATAACTCCTACCTTATATCATGCAAAAGGCAAGTCCAACTATACACCATGTCCCTTCTGAAATGCTTGTATTTCTATTCTGTTTGGGATATTTTTCTCCATTATATTAGTATTAGTAGTCAGAGTCTAGTAGGGTATATGAATGTTTCTGAGAATAATCTTGAGAAAAGATGATTATAAATACACATTCATGAATATGAAAAATTTAGGAAGTGCAAAGTAAGACAAAAATATTCCATATTTTCAAAAATTTGGAGAGTATATCTATATCTATCTATATCTATATCTATATCTATATCTATATCTATATACACACACACACACACACACACAACACTCACAGACATTAAAAAGTACCAATATAAATGCCAATAGAAATTCATCAGTAAATATATATCAACCACAGATGCAAAAATATTTATTTTACTGAACATGAGTTTATGTATAATGTTGTTCTACTAGGACGCTCTCCTATAGGTTGAATTTTCATTTAAAACAGTTTTAGGAGGAGTGAACTCTTCTCACAATTTGTATCTGCCAAGACAGCCACCTCACAAAAATGTACGTGTGATACCTGGTAGGATTCTATATATGCATATAAATATACATGTGTGAATAGGCTACAGAAAAGGGAAACAAGAATTCACATATTTGTTAAGTTTAAAAACAAATGGAGAATATTTCCATTAAAATTTGACTAGATTTATAACACCTACCTTATATAATGCAAATGTCAAGTCCAACTATACAACATGTCTCCTCTGAAGTGCTTGTATTTCTATTGTGTTGGGTTAATTTTTCCCATTATAATAGGATGAATAGTCTGAGTCTACTCGGTATGGGTTAGTTTCAGGGATTCAGTATTTGAATGGAAAATTGGAAAATGAATCCAATGTGTATGTAAATATATGCTGCACAAATATCCTCCCGCTCTCATCCAGAACAATGCCTTGATATTACCTTCACCCCAAGTAAGACACAATTAGAGGAGAAGAGTTACAAAATCAGTGAATACATATCTGGAATGGAAAATGCTCAGGAGTTCACAACCTTTGAGGTGGTAGAGGAGTTTCCAAAACTAAGGGACAGGGTAAACACTCCACAAACATGGAGCTCTGCTGGCCTAAATACTTTTTGAGAAACTGCGTCTGAGCTTCCGCAATTGAAATATATGTTGTTTTCAGATGATTTGGCTTTCTTTGTAGTGAGTCCATCAAAGATGGGTCTGCATCTATGTGACCTGGAGGACATGGTGTCTTATTTTCCAATGAGCAAGATGAAGCAGTGCTGAATCCACTCTTTGTAGGTAATCTGAGGCCACTGGGGACTTAGTGTCTCCCCGTGTGGACTGTGAAGCCATTAGGTCCTCCACCACTTTTTGTGGTGTTTTTCCTGCTGCACTGTGAGTTTGGTATTTGTTTCACGAAATACTAGGAGCTAAACTGAGACACAGTGCTCGAGGGAGTTGTGTCACGTGTGGTGGGTCAGGGTCTGCAAGAGAATGCACCAACTAGGCTTCTATCTCTCACAGCTTGCCCTATTGCCCCCTTGTCCATATCAACCTGATTCTTAATTTTCCTCTGAAAACTCTCCATATAACAAGATGCCTTTACATATAAGGGTCTGCTGGCTGCACCATGTCAGTTACAAGCCCTTTGGAATCCAATGGTAGATCCACATGGCCCTACCACGGATGTTGTATCAAACAACTCCCCACCACTGCTCGAGACCCACTACTCAACAGGCTCCAACTTACTGGCATCTCTGTTCTACACCATTTTTATGAAACTCAGTAAATCAAGGCACTGTCTGGTATACTCATGAACAGTAACAGGACATCCAATATTTCTCCAGTGCCACCTGGTCATAGGAATTTCAAAAATTTCATGGTATTTATCTAGCCATTTCTCGAGCATGAAGTTGGAGGCACTATGGAATTCAATTCATGCAGCAAACATTAAATGGTGAGGAAGCTCATTTCAATGAATTCTCTGGAGAACTCTCACAGGCAAGGCTTCCCAAAGAGTGGACAAAAGGTCACATTAGGCCAGGCCCATTGAGGTCTACAATGTGAGGTCCATGTGTGTTTTGACTCTCAACTACGGCTGCCATTTCTTTAAGAATAAAATCATGTGATATCCTTGCTGAGTTTCCCAGGCCTCTGTGGAAATCCACCCGGGGCCTAGGTCTCAGTTTCCAAGAGCGACTTTCATGCTTGGCCTCTTAAAATTCCAAAAAAATTCATGGCAATGTTTCTCTGAGTTCAGTTCCAAAACCCAGTCTCTAAGGGGTATCACACCAGAGTTCAAGCCTACGTGTACCCAGTCATTTTTTCCAATGCCACACAAATGACCAAAATTAAAACCAAAACACTCCCACATCTCCCTCATCTTATTCCATATAGGCAATCATCTTAACCTCTGGCTGGATGTTTCCATGAGGGGCCCAGCCAAAGACACTGTCAAAAAATCAGCTCGTTTGCCCCTCATTTGCCTAACGTCAGGGTAGCCTGGACACAGTTTCTGTAAACCAGGAGTGAACAAATAAGCCTGCCGTTAATACTTCTGTGTTCCTCCAATCTGAGGCCTACTGATTTTAGATATCGATTATTTAGGTGATTTAGAGTCATGCAAAAACACAAGCACCTCTGCAGGGCTTTGAAGAACTCATTTGACCCAAAGAATCTCTATTCTCATTTGATGGAGTGCAGGAACCTAACAGAGGAAGGCAAGAGACTTCATCCACAATGAATAATATTTTTTGCCATTTTGGTTTTGGAAGCTCACATGGGATCATTCTTAAGATCCATCAGGTGCTGAGAATCTAAGTCACAGCCACACACAGGTCCAAGAGGCTGATAAAGACACATCCCTTTCGAAAGCAATTAAGCTAGAGCCACAGGTGAGGCCCATTCATTTCCATTTGAAAACTGTTTTCTTCAGGCTTCACAAAGGGGTGGCCTGAGCAAAGACCTTCCTGACATTCAGTGCAACACAACAATAAGTAAGCAAAAGGCCCAAAGCAGGGTTTCTGCACTGAGACTTTCCTGGTCACACTGATATCTGAGTTTTCTGAGATGCTCGCCATTCTCTTCAGCTATCCAGTACATGGCCATGTCACAGAGCTTGGAGGTGGTACATATTTAGAACACAAATCCATGAGCCTATTCTGGAGAGTGGCCAGAATTCAGGAAGAAAACAACAACTTAGAAAGATAGCAGGTGTTGCACATCGATAAGACAAGTTGCAGTCCATTCATATATTGGGCAGGATGAATTATGGGAAGATTTATACTAGACAGGACACATCCATTAATGCATTCTCTTTTCTAATGTCTACAACAACGGACACAGTGGGATACACAGAAACAGAAACACTCGCCCTGTCAAATGACTTACTAGAAACTGTCCAGTCCAAACCAAACAAACCGCCTTTCCTATCTATTCTCAGAACATGAGACAAAACAACAAACCCACACCCACTCCCACAAAGGCACCTCCTTCCCCCAAGTAGGTCTGTGACTATCCCGAGTTTCCTCTGACCGGTGGGCCATACAATGTTCCCCCGAAATGGCCTGTCTTCTCTCAGATTGTGTTTCCTTGACCAACTCTGTGAAGATGTCAGGAAAAAGTGGTTAGCCACTACCTGTTTTCTCAGAAATAGTTCACCTTCAGAGCTCTCCTGACATTTGGCCATTCTCACATCATTAGGTACCAAGAAAACTGACTCTGTCCTTGGGAAATCCAAACAAGTGAGCCCACTGGGACTGGGACTGGGACTGCATCTGGGTGCCTGGCTTCTTGGATACAAAGTTCAGAGAGTTCCATCACCAAGGAAATGAGGTATGTCACATTCTTTGGAACTGAATGAGGTCACTGGCTTGGCAACCACTTTGTCCTAACAGTTGCTTCCATGGGTAACATAAGATGGAGGTTGCCCATACTTCCTGTGACACTTTCATAATGTAGAATGTATATCAACCATTGGCACCCGGGAACAACTTTCCACTCAGGCCTGGTTTGGTCCCTCTTCTCTACAATAAGAAGAGAGATGCAGATTCAGAAACATCCCTTCATTCTGACCAGGTTGTTTGCCATGGAAGATGACTTTTGCTCTCTCAGTTGCTTCATACCAGCGTACAACTTCTCCAGGTATCATTTTTGCATGGACATTTCAGGTTCTCATTAGGTGGAAGGTCCCCAACTTTCCTGTATTGTAAGAACCACTCTGTCCCTGCTCTTCTGTAAAATGATTGAGGGAACAGTGTATACTTGGGGTAAAAAACAGGTTTGATTTGGGTTACGAACGATTCTGTGCGATGAATAATGGTATTGGTAACCTGCAATATTTACAAAAATATAGAGGTGATATATAAGTATGAAAAGAGAAATCTAGGTATGCTTTGAAGCCCAGAAGGGTTTTGCCCTTGATTGGGATACTTAGCTTTGAATTATGTTCTGCAAAGATGTCTCAGATAATTCGATATACAATGGCATAGGACCTTGTACAATGGATGATTGAATTTAGAAGAGAACATCCAGTCAAAAAGGGATATTCAGTAGGATTAGGAAGATAGTCGGTAGGTTTCGGAAGAAGAGTGAGTATAGGATTTGGACCAAAAGTTCTTTAGCAATACACTTTTGGTTATAGAGTGAATGTAAATGTCAGCTCATATGAAGAGTCAGTCACTATGTTGAACTGGGGAAAATATGTAGAAAAGCAGATATCAATAGAAACATTACGAAATCAGGCAAAGTATAAAGTGAGTGATAGAATTGGACATTTTCAACATGGTTGGGTTTGAATGTATAAATTAGGAAAAAACAAAATATAGTCACCAATAGGATTGACAATTGACAGCATTAGGCAACCTGGACACGGATGTTTTTAGAAATCCATGTTCACCTTCCATTTAGGTTTTGGTACAATCATAAGTGTGACCTTTCCATTTTTGTCCAGAATATTACTGTGATAATGAGGTTACATTAGTATTTCTTTCACCATTTCTGGGAGCAATATATTGAAGATGTAAAATAAGAATCGGGGTACAAAGAGGTGTACCCTGTTTCTATGAACATAGAGAAAAATCATGAATAGACCATACTGTGAATAAATAATATAACTTTTTTGAACTTTAAATAATGAATTGAACTGATATCTGAAAAATTAAAGGAAATCGTATATTGATATACAATCATTCATTCCAACCAGTGATATATCTAATGGAAATATTAGTGTTATGGTTTATCATGAAGAGTGTGTGAGTTTTGCTTAAAAATGATTATGGAATTTCAAAATAATGTGTATGGAAAGAAGTCTCATGAAAAGACCAGTCAAGAAACCCTGAGAATACATGTGTTCAGAAGCAAGAAGTGATTAAAGTTGAAACAAATGCCTATTAATTTGTGAACTTGTGCATGAAATGTATATCATATGATGTGCAAAAACTGAAGAAACAATAATGTACCAGTGTCGAATACAAATGAATGACAAATTACATATCATGTGCCATAGGAGTCTACTTGCATTGATGTTAGGCTGGGTCAGTTACTGTAGAATAATTAGGATTTGTATGCACCATTCACTGAAGTTAGTTTTCAGTACTAGGAAACAAATATGTATTTCAGGTGGATGAATATTTCTGATTATAATCTTGTGAAAAGTGGATTATAAATCCACATACATGAACATGAATGAATTTAGAGAGTGTATATTAGACATACATATTTCATATTTTGAAAAACTTGGAGAGTATATCTATATCTATATCTACACACACACACACACACACACACAACACTCACAGACATTAAAAAGTGCCAATATAAATGCGAATCGAAATTCATCAGTAAATATATATCATCCACAGATGCAAACATATTTATTTTACTGAACATGAGTTTATGTATTATGTTGTTCTACTCGGACGCTCTCCTATAGGTTGAATTTTCATTTCCAACAGCATTTAGGAGGAGTGAACTCTTCTCACAATTTGTATCTGCCAAGACAGCCACCTCACAAAAATGTACGTGTGATACCTGGTAGGATTCTATATATGCATATAAATATACTTGTGTGAATAGGATACAGAAAAGGGAAACAAGCATTCACATATTTGTTAAGTTTAAAAACACATGGAGAATATTTCCATTAAAATTTGACTAGATTTATATCTCCTAACTAATATAATGCAAATGTCACGTCCAACTATACAACATGTCTCCTCTGAAGTGCTTGTATTTCTATTGTGTTGGGTTAATTTTCCCCATTATATTAGGATGAATAGTCTGAGTCTACTCGGTATGGGTTAGTGTCAGGGATTCAGTACTTCGAATGGAAAATTGGAAAATGAATCCAATGTGTATGTAAATATATGCTGCACAAATATCCTCCCGCTCTCATCCAGAAGAATGCCTTGACATTACCTTCACCCCAAGTAAGACACAATTAGAGGAGAAGAGTTACAAAATCAGTGAATACATATCTGGAATGGAAAATGCTCAGGAGTTCACAACCTTGGAGGTGGTAGAGGAGTTTCCAAAACTAAGGAACAGGGTAAACTGTCCACAAACATGGAGCTCTCCTGGCCTAAAAATTTTTTGAGAAACTGCCTCTGAGCTTCCGCACTTGATATATATGTTGTTTTCAGGAGATTTGGCTTCCTCTGTAGTGAGACCATCAAAGCTGGGTCTGCATCTATGTGACCTGGAGGACATGGTTTCTTATTTTCCAATGAACAAGATGAAGCAGTGCTGAATCCTCTCTTTGTAGGTAAACTGAGGCCACTGGGGACTAAGTGTCTCCCCGTGTGGACTGTGAAGCCAATTGGTCCTCCTCCACTTTTTGTGGTGTTTTTGCTGCTGCACTGTGAGTTTGGTATTTGTTTCACGAAATACTAGGAGCTAACCTGGGACACAGTGCTGGAGGGAGTTCTGTCACGTGTGGTGGGTCAGGGTCTGCAAGAGAATGCACCAACTAGGCTCCTATCTCTCACAGCTTGCCCCATTGCCCCCTTGTCCATATCAACCTGATTCTTAATTTTCCTCTGAAAACTCTCCATATAACAAGATGCCTTTACATATAAGGGTCTGCTGGCTGCACCATGTCAGTTACAAGCCATTTGGATTCCAATGGTAGATCCACATGGCCCTACCACGGATGTTTTATCAAACACCTCCCCACCACTGCTCTAGACCCACTACTCAACAGGCTCCAACTTACTGGCATCTCTGTACTACACCATTTTCATGAAACTCAGTAAATCAAGGCAATGTCTGGTATACTCATAATCAGCAACAGGACATCCAAAGTTTCTCCAGTGCCACCTGGTCATAGGAATTTCAAAAATTTCATGGTGTTTATCTAGCCATTTTTCAAGCATGAAGTTGGAGGCAATGGGGGTTTCCATTCATTCAGCAAACACTAAATGGTGAGGAAGCTCATTTCAATGAATTCTCTGGAGAACTCTCACAGGCAAGGCTTCCCAAAGAGTGGAAAAAGGTCAAATTAGGCCAGGACCATTGAGGTCTATAATGTGAGGTCCATGTGTGTTTTGACTCTCAACTATGGCTGCCATTTCTTTAAGAATAAAATCATGTGATATCCTTGCTGAAATTCCCAGGCCTCTGTGGAAATGCACCCGGGGCCTAAGTCTCAGTTTCCAAGAGTGACTTTCATGCGTGGCCTCTTAAAATCCCAACAAAATTCATGGCAATGCTTCTCTGAGTTCAGTTTCAAAACCCAGTCTCTAAGGGGAATGACACCAGATTTCAAGCCCACGTACACCCAGTCATTTTTTCCAATGCCACACAAATGACCAAAATTAAAACCAAAACACTCCCACATGGCCCTCATCTTATTCCATATAGTGAATCATCTTAACCTCTGGCTGGAGGTTTCCATTAGGGGCGCAGCCCAAGACAGTGTCGAAAATCAGCTCGTTTGCCCCTCATTTGCCTAAAGTCAGGGTAGCCTGGAAACCGTTTCTGTGAATGAGGAGTGAACAAATAAGCCTGCCGTTAATACTTCTGTGTTTCTCCAATTTGAGGCCTACTGAATTTAGGTATCGATTCTTTAGGTGATTTCGAGTCATGCGAAAACACAAGCACCTCTGCAGGGCTTTGAAGAACTCATTTGACCCAAAGAATCCCTATTCTCATTTGATGGAGTGCAGGAACCTAACAGAGGTAAGCAAGAGACTTCATTCACAATGAATGATATTTTTTGCCATTTTGGGTTTGGAAGCTCACATGGGATCATTCTTAAGATCCATCAGGTGCTGAGAATCTAAGTCACAGCCACACACAGGTACAAGAGTCTGATAAAGACACATCCCTTTCCAAAGCAATTAAGGAAAGAGCCACAGGGGAGGCCCATTCATTTCCATTTGAAAACTGTTTTCTTCAGGCTTCACAAAGGGGTGGCCTGAGGCAAAGACCTTCCTGACATTCAGTGCAACACAACAATAAGTAAGCAAAAGGCCCAAAGCAGGGTTTCTGCACTGAGACTTTCCTGGTCACACAGAAATCTGAGTTTTCTGAGATGCTCGCCATTCTCTTCAGCTATCCAGTACGTGGCCATGTCACAGAGCTTGCAGGTGGTACCATTTTGGACACAAATCCATGAGCCTATTCTGGAGAGTGGCCAGAATTCGGGAAGAAAACAACAACTTAGAAAGATAGCAGATGTTGCACATCGATAAGACAAGCTGCAGTCCATTTATATATTGGCAGGATGAATTATGGGAAGATTTATACTAGACAGGACACATCCATTAATGCATTCTCTTTTCTAATGTCTACAACAATGGACACAGTGGAATACACAGAAACAGAATCACTCTCCGTGTCAAATGACTTACTAGAAACTGTCCACTCCAAACCAAACAAACCTACTTTCCTATCTATTCTCAGAACATGAGACAAAACAACAAACCCACACCCACTCCCACAAAGGCACCTCCTTCCCCCAAGTAGGTCTGTGACTATCTGGGGTGTCCTCTGACTGGTGGGCCATACTATGTTCCCCCAAAATGTCCTGTCTTCTCTCCGATCTTGTTTCCTTGAACAACTCTGTGAAGAAGTCAGGAAAAAGTGGTTAGCCACTACCTGTTTTCTCAGGAAAGGTCCATCTTCAGAGCTCTCCTGGCATTTGGCCTTCCTCACATCATTAGGTACCAAAAAAACTGACTCTGTCCTTGGTAAATCCAAACAAGTGAGCCCACTGGGACTGGGACTGGGACTGCCTCTGGCTGTCTGGCTTCTTGGATACCAAGTTCAGAGAGTTCCATCACCAAGGAAATGAGGTATGTCACATTCTTTGGAACTGAATGAGGTCACTGCCTTGGCAACCACTTTGTCCTAACAGTTGCTTCCAAGGGTAACATAAGATGGAGTTTGCCCCTACTTCCTGTGACACTTTCACAAGGTAGAATGTATATCAACCATTGGCACCCGGGAACAGCTCTACACCCAGGCCTGGTTTGGTCCATGTTCTCTACAATAAGAAGAGAAAGGCCTATTCAGACACATCCCTTCATCCTTACCAGGTTGTTTGCTATGGAAGATGACTTTTGCTCTCTCAGGTGCTTCATACCTGCTTACAACTTCTCCAGGTATCATTTGTGCATGGACATTTGAGGTTCTCTTCATGTGGAAGGTCCCCAACTCTCCTGTATTGTAAGAACCACTCTGTCCCTGCTCTTCTGTAAAATGATTGAGGGAACAGTGTATACTGGGGGTTAAAAACAGGTTTGATTTTGGTTACGTATGACTCTGTGCGATGAATAATGGTATTGGAAACCTGAAATATTTACAAGAATATTGAGGTGAAATATAAGTATGAAAACAGAAATCTAGGTATGATTTGAAGCCCAGAAGGGTTCTGCCCTTGATTGGGATACTGAACTTTGAATTATGTTCTGCAAATTTGTCTCAGATAATTCGATATACAATGGCATAGGACCTTGTACATTGGATGATTGAATTTAGAAGAGAACATCTAGTCAAAAAGGGATATTCAGTAGGATTAGGAAGATAGTCAGTAGGTTTCGGAAGAAGAGTGAGTATAGGATTTGGACCAAATGTTCTTTAGCAATAGACTTTCAGTTATAGAGTGAATGTATATTTCAGCACATATGAAGAGTCAGTCACTATGTTGAACTGGGGAAAATATGTAGAAAATCAGATATCAATAGAAACATTACGAAATCAGGCAAAGTATAAAGTGAGTGATAGAATTAGACATTTTCAACAGGGTTGAGTTTGAATATATAAATTAGGAAAAAACAAAAATGTAGTCACCAATAGGATTGACAATTGACAGCATTAGGCAACCTGGACATGGATGTTTTTAGAAATCCATGTTCACTTTCCATTTAGGATTTGGTACAATCATAAGTGTGACCTTTCCATTTTTTGTCCAGAATATTACTGTGATAATGAGGTGACATGAGTATTTCTTTCACCATTTCTGGGAGCAATATATTGAAGATATAAAATAGAATCGGGGGTAGAAAGAGGTGTACCCTGTTTCTATGAACATAGAGAAAAAGCATGAATAGACCATACTGTGAATAAATAATATAACTTTTTTGAACTTTAAATAATGAATTGAACTGATATCTGAAAAATTAAAGGAAGTCGTATATTGATATACAATCATTCATTCCAACCAGTTATATATCTAATGGAAATATTAATGTTTTGGTTTATCATAAAGAGTGTGTGAGTTTTGCTTCAAAATGATTATGGAAATTCAAAATAATGTGTTTGGAAAGAAGTCTCATGAAAAGACCATTCAAGAAACCCTGACAATACATGTGTTCTGAAGCAAGAAGTGATTAAAGTTGAAACAAATGCCTATTAATTTGTGAACTTGTGGATGAAATGTATATCCTATGATGTGCAAAAACTGAGGAAACAATAATGTAGCAGTGTCGAATACAAATGAATGACAAATTACATATCATGTCCCATAGGAGTCTACTTGCATTGATGTTAGACTGGGTCAGTTACTGTAGAATAATTAAGATTTGTATGCACAATTCACTGAAGTTAGTTTTCAGTACTAGGAAACAAATATGTATTTCAAGTGGATGAATATTTCTGATTATAATCTTGTGAAAAGTTGATTTCAAATCCACATACATGAACATGAATGAATATAGAGAGTGTATATTAGAAACATATATTCCATATTTTGAAAAATTTGGAGAGTATATCTATATCTATATCTACATCTATATATATATCTATATCTATCTATCTATCTATATATATATATATATATATACAAACACACACACACGCACACACACACACACGCACACACACACACAACACTCACAGACATTAAAAAGTACCAATATAAATGCCAATCAAAATTCAACAGTAAATATATATCATCCACAGATGCAAACATATTTATTTTACTGAACATGAGTTTATGTATAATGTTGTTGTACTAGGACGCTCTCCTATAGGTTGGATTTTCATTTCCAACAGCATTTAGGATGAGTGAACTCTTCTCACAATTTGTATCTGCTAAGACAGCCACCTCACAAAAATGTACATGTGATACCTGGTAGGATTCTATATATGCATATAAATATACATGTGTGAATAGGCTACAGAAAAGGGAAACAAGAATTCACATATTTGTTAAGTTTAAAAACACATGGAGAATATTTCAATTAAAATTTGACTAGATTTATAACTCCTACCTTATATAATACAAATGTCAAGTCCACCTATACAACATGTCTCCTCTGAAGTGCTTGTATTTCTATTGTGTTGGGTTAATTTTCCCCATTATATTAGGATGAACTGTCTAAGTCTACCAGGTATGGGTTAGTGTCAGGGATTCAGTACTTCGAATGGTAAATTTGAAAATGAATCCAATGCGTATGTAAATATATGCTGCACAATTTCCTCCCGCTCTCATCCAGAAGAATGCCTTGACATCACCTTCACCCCAAGTAAGACACAATTAGAGGAGAAGAGTTACAAAATCAGTGAATACATATCTGGATTGGAAAATGCTCAGGAGTTCACAACCTTGGAGGTGGTAGAAAAGTTTCCAAAACTAAGGGACAGGGTAAACACTCCACAAACATGGAGCTCTGCTGGCCTCAAAACTTTTTGAGAAACTCCTCTGAGATTCCGCACTTGAATTATATGTTGTTTTCAGGAGATTTGGCTTCCTTTGTAGTGAGACTATGAGAGCTGGGTTTGCATCTATGTGACCTGGAGGACATGGTTTCTTATTTTCCAAAGAACTAGATGAAGCAGTGCTGAATCCTCTCTTTGTAGGTTAACTGAGGCCACTGGAGACTAAGTGTCTCCCCGTGTGGACTGTGAAGCCATTTGGTCCTTCTCCACTTTTTGTGGTGTTTTTGCTACTGCACTGTGAGTTTGGTATTTGTTTCACGAAATACTAGGAGCTAAACTGGGATACAGTGCTGGAGGGAGTTGTGTTACGTGTGGTTGGTCAGGGTCAGCAAGGGAATGCACCAACTAGGCTTCTATCTCTCACAGCTTGGCCCATTGCCCCCTTGTCCATATCAACCTGATTCTCCATTTTCCTCTGAAGACTCTCCATATAACAAGATGCCTTTACATATAAGGGTCTGCTGGCTGCACCATGTCAGTTACAAGCCATTTGGAATTCAATGGTAGATCCACATGGCCCTACCACGGATGTTTTATCAAACACCACCCCACCACTGCTCTAGACCCACTACTCAGCAGGCTCCAACTTACTGGCATCTCTGTTCTACACCATTTTCATGAAACTCAGTAAATCAAGGCACTGTCTGGTATACTCATAATCAGCAACAGGACATCCAATGTTTCTCCAGTGCCACCTGGTCATAGGAATTTCAAAAATTTCATGGTATTTATCTAGCCATTTTTCAAGCATGAAGTTGGAGGCACTGTGGGTTTCAATTCATGCAGGAAACATTAAATGGTGAGGAAGCTCATTTCAATGAAATCTCTGGAGAACTCTAAAAGGCAAGGCTTCCCAAAGAGTGGACAAAAGGTCACATTAGGCCAGGCCCATTGAGGTCTACAATGTGAGGTCCATGTGTGTTTTGACTCTCAACTATGGCTGCCATTTCTTTAAGAATAAAATCATGTGATGTCCTTGCTGAGTTTCCCAGGCCTCTGTGGAAATCCACCCGGGGCCTAGGTCTCAGTTTCCAAGAGCGACTTTCATGCGTGGCCTCTTAAAATCCCAACAAAATTCATGGCAATGCTTCTCTGAGTTCAGTTCCAAAACCCAGTCTCTAAGGGGAATCACACCAGAGTTCAAGCCCACGTGGACACAGTCATTTCTTCCAACTGTCACACAAATGACCAAAATAAAAACCGAAACACTCCCACATGGCCCTCATCTTATTCCATATAGTAACTCATCTTAACCTCTGGCTGGAGGTTTCCATGAGGGGCGCAGCCCAAGACAGTGTCCAAAATCAGCTCGTTTGCCCCTCATTTGCCTAAAGTCAGGGTGGCCTGGACACCGTTTCTGTGAACCAGGAATGATCAAATAAGCCTGCCGTTAACTCTTCTGTGTTTCTCCAATTTGAGGCCTACTGATTTCAGGAATACATTCTTTATGTGATTTAAAGTTATTCGAAAACCCAAGCACCTCTGCAGAGATTTGAAGAACTCATTTGACCCAAAGAATCCCTATTCTCACTTATGGAGTTCAGGATTTTAACAGAGGAAGGCAAGAGAATTCATGCACAATGAAAGATTTTTTGCCCTTATGGTTTTGGATGCACGCAGGGGATCATTTTTAGATTCATCAGGTGCTGAGAATCTAAGTCACAGCCACACACATGGCCAAGAGGCTGATTCAGACACATCCTTTCCCAAAGCAATGAAGGCAGAAGCCACAGGTGATGCCCATTCATTTCCATTTGAAAACTGTTTTCTTCAGGCTTCACAAAGGGGTGGCCTGAGGCAAAGACCTTCCTGACATTCAGTGCAACACAACAATAAGTAAGCAAAAGGCCCAAAGCAGGGTTTCTGCACTGAGACTTTCCTGGTCACACTGATATCTGAGTTTTCTGAGATGCTCGCCATTCTCTTCAGCTATCCAGTACATGGCCATGTCACAGAGCTTGGAGGTGGTACATATTTTGGACACAAAACCATGAGCCTATTCTGGAGAGTGGCTAGAATTCAGGAAGAAAACAGCAACGTAGAAAGATAGCAGGTGTTGCACATCGATAAGACAAGCTGCAGTCCATTCATATATTGGGCAGGATGAATTATGGGAAGATTTATACTAGACAGGACACATCCATTAATGCATTCTCTTTTCTAATGTCTACAACAACAGACACAGTGGGATACACAGAAACAGAAACACTCGCCGTGTCAAATGACTTACTAGAAACTGTCCACTCCAAACCAAACAAACAGCCTTTCCTACCTATTCTCAGAACATGAGACAAAACCTCAAACCCACACCCACTCCCACAAAGGCACCTCCTTCCCCCAAGTAGGTCTGTGACTATCCGGAGTGTCCTCTGACTGGGGGCCATACTATGTTCCCCCGAAATATCCTGTCTTCTCTCAGATCTTGTTTCCTTGTTCAACTCTTTGTAGTTTTCAGGAAAAAGTGGTGAGCCACTACCTGCTTTCTCAGGAAAGTTCCATCTTCAGAGTTCTCTTGGCATTAGGCCATCCTCACATCAGTAGGTACCAAGAAAACTGACTCTGTCCTTGGTAAATCCAAACAAGTGAGCCCACTGGGACTGGGACTGGGACTGCCTCTGGGTGCCTGGCCTCTTGGATACAAATTTCAGAGAGTTCCATCACCAAGGAAATGAGGTATGTCACTTTCTTTGGAACTGAATGAGTCACTTCCTTGGCAACCACATTGTCCTAACTGTTGCTTCCAAGGGTCCCATGAGATGTAGGCTTCCCCTACTTCCTGTGACACTTTCACAAGGGAGAATTGTATATCAACCATAGGCACCCAGGAACAGCTCTCCACACAGGCCTGGTTTGGTCCATCTTCTCTACAATAAGAAGAGAGAGGCTGATTCAGACACATCCCTTCTTTCTGACCAAGATATTTGCCATGGAAGATGACTTTTGCTCTCTCAGGTCCTTCATACCTGCCTACAACTTCTCCAGGTATCATTTCTGCATGGACCTTTGAGGTTCTCATCAGGTGGAATATCCCCAACTTTCCTGTATTGTAGGAACCACTCTGTCCCTGCTCTTCTGTAAGATGATTGAGGTACCAGTGTATAATTGGGGTTAAAAACAGGTTTGATATGGGTTACGAATGATTCTGTGCAATGAATAATGGCATTGGGAACCTGCAATGCTTACAAAATATAGATGTGAAATATAAGTATGAAAACAGAAATCTAGGTATGATTTGAAGCCCATAAGGGTTCTGCCCTTGATTGGGATACTTAGCTTTGAATTATGTTCTGCAAAGATGTCTCAGATAATTCGATATACAATGGCATAGGACCTTGTAAATTGGATGATTGAATTTAGAAGAGAGCACCCAGTCAAAAAGGGATATTCAGTAGGATTAGGAAGATAGTCGGTAGGTTTAGGAAGAAGAGTGAGTATAGGATTTGGACCAAAAGTTCTTTAGCAATAGACTTTCGGTTATAGAGTGAATGTAAATGTCAGCACATATGAAGAGTCAGTCACTATGTTGAACTGGGGAAAATATGTAGAAAAGCAGAGATCAATAGAAACATTACGAAATCAGGCAAAGTATAAAGTGAGTGATAGAATTAGACATTTTCAACAGGATTGAGTTTGAATATATAAATTAGGAAAAAACAAAAATGTAGTCACCAATAGGATTGACAATTGACAGCATTAGGCAACCTGGACATGGATGTTTTTAGAAATCCATGTTCACTTGCCATTTAGGATTTGGTACAATCATAAGTGTGACCTTTCCATTTTTTGTCCAGAATATTACTGTGATAATGAGGTGACATGAGTAATTCTTTCACCATTTCTGGGAGCAATATATTGAAGATGTAAAATCAGAATCGGGGGTACAAAGAGGTGTACCCTGTTTCTATGAACATAGAGAAAAATCATGAATAGACCATACTGTGAATAAATAATATAACTTTTTTGAACTTTAAATAATGAATTGAACTGATATCTGAAAAATTAAAGGAAATCGTGTATTGATATACAATCATTCATTCCAACCAGTTATATATCTAAACGAAATATTAGTGTTTTGGTTTATCATGAAGAGTGTGTGAGTTTTGCTTCAAAATGACTATGGAAATTCAAAATAATGTGTTTGGAAAGAAGTGTCATGAAAAGACCATTCAAGAAACCCTGACAATACATGTGTTCTGAAGCAAGAAGTGATTAAAGTTGAAACAAATGCCTATTAATTTGTGAACTTGTGGATGAAATGTATATCCTATGATTTGCAAAAACTGAAGAAACAATAATGTACCAGTGTCGAATACAAATGAATGACAAATTACATATCATGTCCCATAGGAGTCTACTTGCATTGATGTTATACTGGGTCGGTTACTGTAGAATAATTAGGATATGTATGCACCATTCACTGAAGTTAGTTTTCAGTACTAGGAAACAAATATATATTTCAGGTGGATGAATATTTCTGATTATAATCTTGTGAAAAGTTGTTTATAAATCCACATACATGAACATGAATGAATTTAGAGAGTGTATATTAGACATATATGTTTCATATTTTGAAATATTTGGGGAGTATATCTATATCTATATCTATATCTATATCTATGTCCACACACACACACACACACACACACACACAACATTCACAGACATTAAAAAATACCAATATAAATGCCAATCGAAATTGATCAGTAAATATATATGATCCACAGATGCAAAAATATTTATTTTGCTGAACATGAGTTTATGTATAATGTTGTTTTACTAGGACGCTCTCCTATAGGTTGAATTTTCATTTCCAACAGCATTTAGGAGGAGTGAACTCTTCTCACAATTTGTATCTGCCAAGACAGCCACCTCACAAAAATGTACGTGTGATACCTGGTAGGATTCTATATATGCATATAAATATACATGTGTGAATAGGCTACTGAAAAGGGAAACAAGAATTCACATATTTGTTAAGTTTAAAAACACATGGAGAATATTTCCATTAAAATTTGACTAGATTTATAACTCCTACCTTATATAATGCAAATGTCAAGTCCAACTATACAACATGTCTCCTCTGAAGTGCTTGTATTTCTATTGTGTTGGGTTAATTTTCCCCATTATATTAGGATGAATAGTCTGAGTCTACTCGGTATGGGTTAGTGTCAGGGATTCAGTACTTCGAATGGAAAATTGGAAAATGAATCCAATGTGTATGTAAATATATGCTGCACAAATATCCTCCCACTCTCATCCATAAGAATGCCTTGACATTACCTTCACCCCAAGTAAGACACAATTAGAGGAGAAGAGTTACAAAATCAGTGAAAACATATCTGGAATGGAAAATGCTCAGGAGTTCACAACCTTGGAGGTGGTAGAGGAGTTTGCAAAACTAAGGGACAGGGTAAACACTCCACAAACATGGAGCTCTGCTGGCCGAAAAACTTTTTGAGAAACTGCCTCTGAGCTTCTGTACTTGAAATATATGTTGTTTTCAGGAGATTTGGCTTCCTTTGTAGTGAGACCATCAAAGCTGGGTCTGCATCTATGTGACCTGGAGGACATGGTTTCTTGTTTTCCAATGAAAAAGATGAAGCAGTGCTGAATCCTCTCTTTGTAGGTAAAGTGAGACCACTGGGTACTAAGTGTCTCCCCGTGTGGACTGTGAAGCCATTTGGTCCTCCTCCACTTTTTGTGGTGTTTTTGCTGCTGCACTGTGAGTTTGGTATTTGTTTCCCGAAATACTAGGAACGAAACTGGGACACAGTGCTGGAGGGAGTTCTGTCACGTGTGGTGGGTCAGGGTCTGCAAGAGAATGCACCAACTAGGCTTCTATCTCTCACAGCTTGCCCCATTGACCCCTTGTCCATATCAACCTGATTCTTATTTTTCCTCTGAAAACTCTCCAATAACAAGATGCCTTTACATATAAGGGTCTGCTGGCTGCACCATATCAGTTACAATCCATTTGGAATCCTATGGTAGATCCACATGGCACTACCACGGATGTTTTATCAAACACCTCTCCACCACTGCTCTAGACCCACTACTCAGCAGACTCCAACTTACTGGCATCTCTGTTCTACACCATTTTTATGAAACTCAGTAAATCAAGGTACTGTCTGGTATACTCATGATCAGCAACAGGACATCCAATGTTTCTCCAGTGCCACCTGGTCATTGGAAATCAAAAATTTCATGGTATTTATTTAGCCATTTTTCAAGCATGAAGTTGGAGGCACTGGGGGTTTCAATTCATTCAGCAAACATTAAATGGTGAGGAAGCTCAATTCAATGAAATCTCTGGAGAACCCTCACAGGCAAGGCTTCCCAAAGAGTGAACAAAAGGTCACATTAGGCCAGGCCCATTGAGGTCTACAATGTGAGGTCCATGTGTGTTTTGACTCTAAACTATGGCTGCCATTTCTTTAAGAATAAAATCATGTGATATCCTTGCTGAGATTCCCAGGCCTCTGTGGAAATCCACCGGGGCCTAGGTCTCAGTTTCCAAGAGCGACTTTCATGCTTGGCCTCTTAAAATCCCAACAAAATTCATGCCAATGCTTCTCTGTGTTCAGTTCCAAATCCCAGTCTCTAAGGGGAATCACACCAGAGTTCAAGCCCACGTGGACCCAGTCATTTTTTCCAATGCCACACAAATGACCAAAATTAAAATCAAAACACTCCCACATGGCCCTCATCTTATTCCATATAGTCAATCATCTTAACCTCTGGCTGGAGGTTTCCATGAGTGGCGCAGCCAAAGACAGTGTCCAAAATCAGCTCGTTTGCCCCTCATTTTCCTAAAGTCAGGGTAGCCTGGAAACCGTTTCTGTGAACCAGGAGTGAACAAATAAGCCTGCCGTTAATACTTCTGTGTTTCTCCAATTTGATGCCTACTGATTTTAGGTATCGATTCTTTAGGTGATTTAGAGTCATGCGAAAACACAAGCACCTCTGCAGGGCTTTGAAGAACTCATTTGACCCAAAGAATCCCTATTCTCATTTGATGGAGTGCAGGAACCTAACAAAGGAAGGAAAGAGACTTCATCCACAATGAATGATATTTTTGCCATTTTGGTTTTCGAAGCTCACATGGGATCATTCTTAAGATCCATCAGGTGCTGAGAATCTAAGTCACAGCCACACACAGGTACAAGAGGCTGATAAAGACACATCCCTTTCCAAAGCAATTCAGCAAAGATCCACAGGTGAAGCCCATTGATTTCCATTTGAAAACTGTTTTCTTCAGGCTTCACAAAGGAGTGGCCTGAGGCAAAGACCTTCCTGACATTGAGTGCAACACAACAATAAGTAAGCAAAAGGCCCAAAGCAGGGTTTCTGCACTGAGACTTTCCTGGTCACAGGATATCTGAGTTTTCTGAGATTCTCGCCATTCTCTTCAGCTATCCAGTACATGGCCATTTCACAGAGCTTGGAGGTGGTACATATTTTGGACACAAATCCATGAGCCTATTCTGGAAAGTGTCCAGAATTCAGAAAGAAAACAACAACTTAGAAAGATAGCAGGTGTTGCACATCGATAAGACAAGCTGCAGTCCTTTCATATATTGGGCAGGATGAATTATGGGAAGATTTATACTAGACAGGACACACCCATTAGTGCATTCTCTTTTCTAATGTCTACAACAACGAACACAGGGGGATACACAGAAACAGAAAAACTCGCCGTGTCAAATGACTTACTAGAAACTGTCCATTCCAAACCAAACAAACCGCCTTTCCTATATATTCTCAGAACATGAGACAAAACCTCAAACCCACACCCACTCCCACAAAGGCACCTCCTTCCCCCAAGTAGGTCTGTGACTATCCGGAGTGTCCTCTGACTGGTGGGCCATACTATGTTCCCCCAAAATGGACTGTCTTCTCTCAGATCTTGTTTCATTGACCAACTCTGTGAAGATGTCAGGAAAAAGTGGTTAGACACTACCTGTTTTCTCAGGAAAGATCCATCTTCACAGCTCTCCTGGCATTTGGCCATCCTCATATCATTAGGTACCAAGAAAACTGACTGTCCTTGGTAAATCCAAACAAGTGAGCCCACTGGGACTGGGACTTGAACTGCCTCTGGGTGCCTGGCTTCTTGGATACCAAGTTCAGAGAGTTCCATCACCAAGGAAATGAGGTATGTCACATTCTTTGGAACTGAATGAGGTCCCTGCCTGCCTTGGCACCCACTTTGTCCAAACAGTTGCTTCCAAGGGTAACATAAGATGGAGGTTGCCCCTACTTCCTGTGACACTTTCATAAGGTAGAATGTATATCAACCATTGGCACCCGGGAACAGCTGTCCACTCATGCCTGGTTTGGTGCATCATCTCTAAAATAAGAAGAGAGAGGCAGATTCAGACACATCCCTTCATCTTGACCAGGTTCTTTACCATGGAAGAGGACTTTTGCTCTCTCTGGTGCTTCATACCTGCCTACAACTTCTCCAGGTATCATTTGTGGATGGACATTTGAGGTTCTCATCAGGTGGAAGGCCCCCAACTTTCCTGTATTGTAAGAACCACTCTGTCCCTGATCTTCTGTAAATTGATTGAGGGAACAGTGTATACTTGGGGTTAAAAACAGGTTTCATTTGGGTTAGGAATGATTCTGTGCGATGAATAATGGTATTGGAAACATTCAATATTTACAAGAATATAGAGGTGAAATATAAGTATGAAAACAGAAATCAAGGTATGATTTGAAGCCCAGAATAGTTTTGCCCTTGATTGGGATACTTAGCTTTGAATTATGTTCTGCAAAGTTGTCTCAGATAATTCGATATACAATGGCATAGGACCGTGTAAATTGGATGATTGAATTTAGAAGAGAACATCCAGTCAAAAAGGGATATTCAGTAGGATTAGGAAGATAGTCGGTAGGTTTAGGAAGAAGAGTGAGTATAGGATTTGGACGAAAAGTTCTTTAGCAATAGACTTTCGGTTATAGAGTGAATGTAAATGTCAACACATATGAAGAGTCAGTCAGTATGTTGAACTGGGGAAAATATGTAGAAAAGCCGATATCAATAGAAACATTACGAAATGAGGCAAAGTATAAAGTGAGTGATAGAATTAGACATTTTCAACAGGGTTGAGTTTGAATATATAAATTAGGAAAAAACAAATATGTAGTCACCAATAGAATTGACAATTGACAGCATTAGGCAACCTGGACATGGATGTTTTTAGAAATCCATGTTCACTTTCTATTTAGGCTTTGGTACAATCATAAGTGTGACCTTTCCATTTTTTGTCCAGAATTTTACTGTGATAATGAGGTGACATGAGGATTTCTTTCACCATTTCTGTGAGCAATATATTGAAGATGTAAAATTAGAATTGGTTGTACAAAGAGGTGTACCCTGTTTGTATGAACATAGAGAAAAAGCATGAATAGACCATAG
Source organism: Callospermophilus lateralis (assembly GCF_048772815.1). Classification (NCBI taxonomy): domain Eukaryota; kingdom Metazoa; phylum Chordata; class Mammalia; order Rodentia; family Sciuridae; genus Callospermophilus; species Callospermophilus lateralis. The sequence goes on along the minus strand of NW_027517105.1, from coordinate 584,420 downwards.
TGTGAATAAATAATATAACTTTTTTGAACTTTAAATAATGAATTGAACTGATGTCTGAAAAATTAAAGGAAATCGTATATTGATATACAATCATTAATTCCAACCAGTTATTTATCTAACGGAAATATTAGTGTTTTCTTTTATCATGAAGAGTTTGTGAGTTTTGCTTCAAAATGATTATGGAAATTCAAAATAATTTGTTTGGAAAGAAGTCTCATGAAAAGACCAGTCAAGAAACCCTGACAATACATGTGTTCTGAAGCAAGAAGTGATTAAAGTTGAAACAAATGCCTATTAATTTGTGAACTTGTGGGTGAAATGTATATCTTATGATGTGCAAAAACTGAAGAAACAATAATGTACCAGTGTCGAATACAAATGAATGACAAATTACATATCATGTCCCATAGGAGTCTTCTTGCATTGATGTTAGACTGGGTCAGTTACTGTAGAATAATTACGATATGTATGCACCATTCACTGAAGTTAGTTTTCAGTACTAGGAAACAAATATGTATTTCAGGTGCATGAATATTTCTGATTATAATCTTGTGAAAAGTTGATTATAAATCCACATACATGAACATGAATGAATTTAGAGAGTGTATATTAGACACATATATTTCATATTTTGAAAAATTTGGAGAGTATATCTATATCTATATCTATACACACACACACACACACACAGACACACACACACACACAACACTCACAGACAGTAAAAAGTACCAATATAAATGCCAATCGAAATTCATCAGTAAATATATGTCATCCAGAAATGCAAAAATATTTATTTTACTGAATGTGACTTTATGTATAACGTTGTTCGACTAGGACGGTCTCCTATAGGTTGAATTTTTATTTCCAACAGCATTTAGGAGGAGTGCACTCTTCTCACAATTTGTATCTGCTAAGACAGCCACCTCACAAAATGTACCTGTGATACCTGCTAGGATTCTATATATGCATATATATATATATATATACATGTGTGAATAGGCTACAGAAAAGGGAAACAAGAATTCACATATTTGTTAAGTTTAAAAACACATGGAGAATATGTCCATTAAAATTTGAATACATTTATAACTCCTACCTTATATAATGCAAATGTCAAGTCCAACTATACAACATGTCTCCTCTGAAGTGCTTGTATTTCTATTGTGTTGGGTTAATTTTCCCCATTATATTAGGATGAATAGTCTGAGTCTACTAGGTATGGCTTAGTGTCAGGAATTCAGCATTTCGAATGGAAAATTGGAAAATGAATCCAATGTGTATGTAAATATATGCTGCACAAATATCCTCCCGCTCTCATCCATAAGAATGCCTTGACATTACCTTCACCCCAAGTAAGACACAATTAGAGGAGAAGAGTTACAAAATCAGTGAATACATATCTGGAATGTAAAATGCTCAGGAGTTCACAACCTTGGAGGTGGTAGAGGAGTTTGCAAAACTAAGGGACAGGGTAAACACTCCACAAATATGGAGCTCTGCTGGCCTAAAAACTTTTTGAGAAACTGCCTCTGAGCTTCTGTACTTGAAATATATGTTGTTTTCAGGAGATTTGGCTTCCTTTGTAGTGAGACCATCAAAGCTGGGTCTGCATCTATGTGAAATGGAGGACATGGTTTCTTATTTTCCAATGAACAAGATGAAGCAGTGCTGAATTCACTCTTTGTAGGTAAACTGAGGCCACTGGGGACTAAGTTTCTCCCCGTGTGGACTGTAAAGCCATTTGGTCCTCCTCCACTTTTTGTGGTTTTTTTGCTGCTGCACTGTGAGTTTGGTATTTGTTTCACGAAATACTAGGAGCTAATATGGGACAGAGTGCTGGAGGGAGTTCTGTCACGTGTGGTGGGTCAGAGTCTGCTAGAGAATGCACCAAATAAGCTTCTATCTCTCACAGCTTGCCCCATTGCCCCCTTGTCCATATCAACCTGATTCTTAATTTTCCTCTGAAAACTCTGCATATAACAAGATGCCTTTACATATAAGGGTCTGCTGGCTGTACCACGTCAGTTACAAGCCATTTGGAATCCAATGGTAGATCCACATGGCCCTACCACGGATGTTTTATCAAACACCTCCCCACCACTGCTCTAGACCCACTACTCAGCAGGCTCCAACTTACTGCCATCCTATTCTACACCATTTTCATGAAACTCCGTAAATCAAGGCACTGTCTGTTATACTCATGATCAGCAACAGGATATCCAATGTATCTCCAGTGCCACCTGGTCATAGAAATTTCAAAAATTTCATGGTATTTATCTAGCCATTTTTCAAGCATGAAGTTGGAGGCACTGTGGGTTTCAATTCATTCAGCAAACATTAAATGGTGAGGAAGCTCATTTCAATGAAATCTCTGGAGAACTCTCACAGGCAAGGCTTTCCAAAGAGTGGTCAAAAAGTCACATTAGGCCAGGCCCTTTGAGGTCTACAATGTGAGGTCCATGTGTGTTTTCACTCTCAACTATGGCTTCCATGTCTTTAAGAATAAAATCATGTGATATCCTTGCTGAGATTCCCAGGCCTCTGTGGAAATCCACCCGGGGCCTAGGTCTCAGTTTCCAAGAGCGACTTTCATGCGTGGCCTCTTGAAATCCTAACAAAATTCATGGCAATGCTTCTCTGAGTTCAGTTCTAAAACGCAGTCTCTAAGGGGAATCACACCAGAGTTCAAGCCCACGTGGACCCAGTCATTTTTTCCAATGCCACACAAATGACCAAAATTAAAACCGAAACACTCCCACATGGCCCTCATCTTATTCCATATAGTCAATCATCTTAACCTCTGGGTGGAGGTTTCCATGAGGGGCGCAGCCCAAGACAGTGTCCAAAATCAGCTCGTTTTCCCCTCATTTGCCTAAAGTCAGGGTGGCCTGGACACCGTTTCTGTGAACCAGCAATGATCAAATAAGCCTGCCGTTAATTCTTCTGTGTTTCTCCAATTTGAGGCCTACTGATTTCAGGAATAGATTCTTTATGTGATTTAAAGTTATTCGAAAACCCAAACACCTCTGCAGAGATTTGAAGAACTCATTTGACCCAAAGAATCCCTATTCTCATTTGATGGAGTGCAGGAACCTAACAGAGGAAGGCAAGAGACTTCATCCACAATGAATGATTTTTTGCCCTTATGGTTTTGGATGCACGCATGGGATCATTCTTTAGATTCATCAGGTGTTGAGAATCTAAGTCACAGCCACACACATGGCCAAGAGGCTGATTCAGACACATCCATTCTCAAAGCAATGAAGCCAGAAGCCATAGGTGATGCCAATTCATTTGTATTTGAAAACTGTTTTCTTCAGGTTTCACAAAGGGGTGGCCTGAGGCAAAGACCTTCCTGACATTCAGTGCAACACAACAATTAGTAAGCAAATTGCCCAAAGCAGGGTTTCTGCACTGAGACTTTCCTGGTCAGACTGATATCTGAGTTTTCTGAAATGCTCGCCATTCTCTTCAGCTATCCATTACATGGACATGTCACAGAGCTTGGAGGTGGTACATATTTTCGACACAAAACCATGAGCCTATTCTGGAGAGTGGCCAGAATTGAGGAAGAAAACAGCAACTTAGAAAGATAGTAGGTGTTGCTCATCGATAAGACAAGCTGCAGTTCATTCATATATTGGGCAGGATGAATTATGGGAAGACTTATACTAGACAGGACACATCCATTAATGCATTCTCTTTTTAATGTCTACAACAACGGACACAGGGGGATACACCGAAACAGAAACACTCGCCTTGTAAACAACTTACTAGAAACTGTCCACTACAAACCAAACAAACCGCCTTTCCTACCTATTCTCAGAACATGAGACAAAACAACAAACCCACACCCACTCCCACAAAGGCACCTCCTTACCCCAAGTAGGTCTGTGACTATGCGGAGTTTCCTCTGACTGCGGGCCATACTATGTTCCCCCTAAATGGCCTGTCTTCTCTCAGATCTTGTTTCCTTGTTCAACTCTGTGTAGTTGTCAGGAAAAAGTGGTTAGCCACTACCTGCTTTCTCAGGAAAGGTCCCTCTTTAGAGTTCTCCTGGCATTAGGCCATCCTCACATCAGTAGGTACCAAGAAAACTGACTCTGTCCTTGGTAAATCCAAACAAGTGAGCCCACTGGGACTGGGACTGGGACTGCCTCTGGGTGCCTGGCTTCTTGGATACAAATTTCAGAGAGTTCCATCACCAAGAAAATGAGGTATGTCACATTCTTTGGAACTGAATGAGGTCACTGCCTTGGCAACCACTTTGTCCTAACTGTTGCTTCCAAGGGTCCCATGAGATGGAGGCTTCCCCTACTTCCTGTGACACTTTCACAAGGTAGAATGGTATATCAACCATAGGCACCCAGGAACAGCTCTCCACACAGGCCTGGTTTGGTCCATCTTCTCTACAATAAATAGAGAGAGGCTGATTCAGACACATCCCTTCTTCCTGACCAGGTTATTTGCCATAGAAGATGACTTTTGCTCTCTCAGGTCCTTCATACCTGCCTACAACTTCTCCAGGTATCATTTCTGCATGGACCTTTGAGGTTCTCAGCAGGTGGAAGATCCCATAATTTCCTGTATTGTAAGAACCACTCTGTCCCTGCTTTTCTGTAAAATGAGATTGAGGGAACAGTGTGCGCTTAGGGTTAATAACAGGTTTGATTTGGGTTATGAATCATTCTGTGTGATGAATAATGGTATTGGGAACCTGTGATATTTACAAGAATATAGATGTGAAATAAAAGTATGAAAACAAAAATCTAGGTATGATTTGAAGCCCAGAAGGGTTTTCCCCTTGATTGGGATACTTAGCTTTGAATTATGTTCTGCAAAGATGTCTCAGATAATTCGATATACAAGGGAGTAGGACCTTGTACCTATGATGATTGAATTTAGAAGAGAACATCCAGGCAAAAAGTGATAATCGTTAGGATTAGGAAGATAGTCGATAGCTTTAGGAAGAAGAGTGAGTATAGGATTTGGACCAAAAGTTCTTTACCAGTAGGGTTTCGGTTATGGAGTGAATGTAGATGTCAGTACATATGAAGAGTCAGTCACTATGTTGAACTGGGGAAAATATGTAGAAAAGCAGATATCAATAGAATCATTACAAAATCAGGCAAAGTATAAAGTGAGTGATAGAATTAGTCATTTTCAACAGGGTTGAGTTTGAATATATAAATTAGATAGAAACAAATATGTAGTCACCAACAGGATTGACAATTGATAGCATTAGGCAACCTGGACATGGATGTTTTTAGTAATCTATGTTCACTTTCCATTTAGGCTTTGGTACAATCATAAGAGTGACCTTTCCATTTTTTGTCCAGAATATTACTGTGATAATGAGGTGACATGAGTATTTCTTTCACCATTTCTGGGAGCAATATATTGAATATTTAAAATTAGAATTGGGGGTACAAAGAGGTGTACCCTGTGTCTATGAACATAGAGATAAAGCATGAATAGAACATACTGTGACTAAATAATATAACTTTTTTGAACTTTAAATAATGAATTGAATTGATATCTGAAAAATTACAGGAAATCATATATTGATATACAATCATTCATTCCAACCAGTTATATATCTCATGGAAATATTAGTGTTTTGGTTTATCATGAAGAGTGTGTGAGTTTTGCTTCAAAAGTGATTATGGAAATCTAAAATAATGTGTTTGGAAAGAAGTCTCATGAAAAGACCTGTCAAGAAACCCTGACAATACTTGTGTTCTGAAGCAAGAAGTGATTAAAGTTGAAACAAATGCCTATAAATTTATGAACTTGTGGATGAAGTGTATAACTTAAAATGTGCAAAAACTGAAGAAATAATAATGTACCATTGTTGAATACATATGAACGTCAAATTACATATCATGTCCCATAGGAGTCTACTTGAATTGATGTTAGACTGGGTCAGTTTCTGTAGAATAATGAGAATTTGTATGCCCCATTCACTGAAGTTAGTTTTCAGTACTAGGAAACAATTATGTATTTCAGGTGGATGGATATTTCTGATTATAATCTTGTGAAAAGTTGATTATAAATCCACATACATGAACATGAATGAATTTAGAGGGTTTACATTAGACACATATATTTTATATTTTGAAACATCTGCAGAGTGTACAGATATATTATACACACACACACAAAAAAAAACACTCACATACATTTAATAGTAGCAATATATATGCCAATCGAAATTCATCAGTAAATATATATCATCCACATATGCAAAAATATTTATTTTACTGAACATGAATTTATGCATAATGTTCTTCTACTAGGAAGCTCCCCTATAGGTTGAATTTTCAGTTCCAACAGCATTTAGGAGGAGTGAACTCTTCTCACAGTTTGTATATGCCAAGTCAGCCACCTCAAAAATGTACGTGTGATACCTGGTAGGATTCTATATGTGCATATAAATATACAAGTGTGAATAGGCTAAAGAGAAAGGGAAACAAGAATTCTCGTATTTTTTAAGTTTAAAAACTCATGGAGAACTTCTTCAATTAAAAATTGACTAGATTTATAACTTTTACCTTATATAATGCAAAACGCAAGTCCAACTATACAACATGCCTCCAATGAACTGCTTGTATTTCTATAGGTTTGGCTTATTTTTCTCTATCATATTAGGATGAGTTGTCTGAGTCTAGTAGGTATGGGTTAGTGTCAGTGATTCAATATTCAAAATGAAAATTGGAAAATGAATCCAATTTGTATGCATATATATGCTGCACAAATATCCTCCCACTCTCATCCAGAACAATGCCTTGACATTACCTTCACCCCAAGTAAGACACAATTAGAGGAGAAGAGTTAGAAAATCAGTGAACACATATCTGGAATGGAAAATGCTCAGGAGTTCACAACCTTGGAGGTTGTAGAGGAGTTTCCAAAAGCAAGGGATAGGGTAAACACTCAACAAACATGGAGCTCTGCTGGCCTAAAAGCTTTTTGAGAAACTGCCTCTGAGATAGGGCACTTGAAATATATGTTGTTTTCAGGAGATTTGGCTTTCTTTGTAGTGAGACCATCAAAGCTGGGTCTGCATCTATGAGACCTGGAGGACATTGTTTCTGATTTTTCAATGAACATGAGGCAGCAGTGCTGATATTTTTCTTTTTAAGTAAACTGTGGCCTCTGGGGTCTAAGTGTCTCCCCGTTGAACTGTGAAGCCATTTGGTCCTCCTACACTTTTTGTGGGTTTTTTGCTGCTGCACTGGTAGTTTGGTATTTGCTTCATAAAATAGAAGGAGTTCAACTGGGACACAGTGCTGGAGGGAGTTCTGTCACGTGTGGTGGGTCAGGGACAGCAGAAAAATGCACCAACCAATCTTCTATCCCTCAAAGCTTGCCCCATTGCATCCTTGTCCATAGCAACCTGATTCTGAACATTGCCCTGAATCCTCTCCATATAACAAGATGCCTTTACTTATAAGGGTCTGCTGGCTGCACCATGTAAGCCACAAGCCATTTGTAAGCCAATGGAAGATCCAAATTGCTCCAACACAGAAGTTTTATCACACTCCTGCCCACCACAACTCTAGGCCCACTTCTCAGGAGGCTGCAACTTACTGGGACCTCTGTTCTACACCATTTTCATAAAACCCAGTCAAGCAAGGCAGTGTCAGGTACATCCATGATCAGCAGCAGGACATCCAAAGGTTCTCTAGTGCAACCTAGTCGTGGGAATTTCAAAAAATTCACGGTATTTATCTAGAAATTTTTCAAGGATGAAGTTGGAGGCACTGTGGGTTTCAATTTATTCAGGAACCATTAAATGGAGAGGAAGATTATTTCAATGAAAGCTCTGGAGAACCCTCACAGGCAAGGCTTCTCAAAGAGTGGACAAAAGGTCACATTTAGCCAGGCCCATTGAGGTCTACAATGTGAGGTCCATGTGTGTTTTGACTCTCAAATATGGCTGCCAAGTCTTTCGAATGAAATCATGTGATACCTTGGCTGAGATTCCCAGTTCTCTGTGCAAAGCCACTCTGGCGCTAGATCTCAGTTTCCAAGGGTGACTCTCATACATGGCCTCTTTAATCCTAACACAATACATGGCAATACTTTTCTGAGGTCAGATTCTGAACTCAGTCTCTAAGGGGAATCACACCAAAGTTCAAGCCCAGGTAGACCCAGTTATGTCTTCCAACTGCCACACAAATATCCACAATTAAATCCACAACACTCCCACATGTCACTCATCTTTTCTAAATACACACTCATCATAACCTCTGGCTGGAGGTTTCCATGAGGGGTGCGGCCCAAGACAGTGTCCAAAATAACCACCCTTGCCCCTCATTTGCCTAAAATCAGGGTGGCCTGGACATCCTTCCAGTGAACCAGGAGTGATCAAATTGGCCGGCCATTAAGATGGCACTGCTTCTCCAATTTGAAGCCTACTGACTGTGGGGCATAGAGTCTTTATGTGATTTGGAGTCATGAGAAAAATCAAGCACTTATGGGCTATCCTCTGCAGGGTTTTGAGGAACACATTTGAACCAAATGATCACTATTCTCACTTGATGAATGTCAGGAACCTTACAGAGGAATGTGAGAGACTTCATCCAAAATGAATGCTCTTTTGTCCATTTTGGTTTTGGATGCACACATGGGATCTTTCTTTAGATCCATCAGGTGCTAAAAATCTAAGCCGCAGCCTCACACAGGGCCAAAACGCTGATTCAGACACATCCCTTTCCAAAGCAATTAAGCAAAGAGCCAGAGGTGATGCCCTTTCATTTCTGTTTGAAAACTATTTCTTTTGGCTCTACAAAGGTGTGGCCTGAGGCAAAGATGTTCCGGACATTCAGGGAAACAGAACAATTGGTAAGCAAAAGGCCCAAAGCAGGGTTTCTCCATTAGAATTTTCTGGTCACACTCATATCTGAGTTTTCTGAGATGCTCCCATTCCCTTCAGCTATCCAGTACATGGCCAAGTCTCAGAGCTTGGAGGTGGTACATATTTTGGACACAAAAAAATGAGCCTATTCTGGAAATTGGCCAGGATTCAGGAAGAAAACAGGAACTTAGCAAGATTGTAGGAGTTGCCCACCCATAAGTCAAGCCACAGTCCATTCATAAATTGGGCAAGATGAATCTTGGGAAGCTTTCTACTAGTCAGGACACATACAATGATTCATTCTCTTTTCTAATGTCTAAAACCACGGACACAGTGGAATACACAGACATAGAGACACTGGCCTTGTCAAACGACTTACCAGCAACAGTTCACTCCAAAACAAATAAACCGCCTTTCCTACCTATTCTCAGAACATGAGACAAAACCTCAAACCTACACCCACACACACAAAGGCAGCTCCTTCCCCCAAGTAGGTCTGTGACTATCAGGAGTGTCCTCTGACTGGTGGGCCATACTATGTTCTGATGAAATCGCCTGTCCTGTGTCAGATATGGTCTCATTGGCCCAATCTGTGAAGTTGTCACTAGCCACCTGTGAGCCACTACCTGCTTTCTCAGGAAAGGCCTCTCTTCAGAGCTTTCCTGACATTTGTCCATCCTCACATCAGTAGGTACTAAGAAAGACTGACTCTGTCCTTGTTAAATCCAAACAAGTGAGACCACTGGGACTGGGAATGGGACTGGCTCTGCGTGCCTGGCTTCCCGGATCCCAAGTTCAGAGAGTTTCATCACCAAGGAAGTGAGGTGAGATTAATCTCTTCAGGAATTTAATGAGGTCACTGCCTTGGCAACCACTTTGTCCTAACAGTTGCTTCCAATAGTCCTATGAGATGGAGGCAGCCCTTACTTCCTGTGACACTTTCAAAAGTTAGAATGGTATATCAACCATAGGCACCCAGGAACAGCTCTCCACACATGCCTGGTATGGTCCATCTTCTCTACATTAAGAAGAGAGAGGCTTATTCAGACAAAACCCTTCATCCTGGAAAGGTTGTTTGAGATGGAAGATAACTTTTGCTCTCTCAGGTCCTTCATAGCTGCCTAATCTTCTCCAGGGATCAAACCTGCATGGACCTTTGAGGTTCTCAGCAGGAGGCAGATCCCCTACATTCCTGTATTGTAAGACGAACTCTGTCCCTGCTCTTCTGTAAAGTAAGGTTGAGGGAAGAGTGTATGGTTAGGGTTATTAACATGTTTGATTTGGATTACGAATCCTTCTGCAGGATGATTAATAGTATTGGGAACCTGCGATATTTATAAGATTATAGAGGTGAAATATAAGTATGAAAACAGAAATGTTGGTAAGATTTGAAGCCCAGAAGGGCATTAGGCCCTTGATTGGGATACTTAGCTTTTAATTACGTTCTACACAGATGTCTCAGATAAATTGATAATCAATGGCATAGGACCTTATACCTTGGATGTTTGATTTTAGAAGAGAACATCCACTCAAATTGAGATAGTCGGTGGGATTAGGAAGATAGTCGGTAGGTTTATAAAAAAAGAGTGAGTATAAAAATTGGACAAAAAGTTCTGTAGCATTAGGGTTTCGGTTATAGAGTGAATATAAATGTCAGCACATGTGAAGAGTCAGTCACAATGATTAACTGGGGAAAATATGTAGGAAGGAAAATATCAATAGAGACATTACGAAATGAGGCAATTATATAGTGAGTGATAGGATTAGACATTTTCAAAAGGGTTGAGATTGAATACATAATCTTAGGAAGAAACAAATATGTAGTCACCAATAGGAATGACATTTGAAAGCATTAGGCAACCTGGACATGGATGTTTTTAGTAAGCCATGTTCACTTTCAATTTAGGATTTGGTACAATCATAAGTGTGACCTTTGCATTTTGTGCCCAGAAAATTATTGTGATCAAATATATATGTAGATCATATGATATGTGTATTTCTTCCACCATTTCTGGGAGCAATATTTGAGGACACATAAATTAGTATTGTGGGTACCAAGTGGTGTACCCTGTGTCAATGAATATAGAGATAATGCATGAATAGACCATAGTGTGAATAAATAATATAACTTTTTTCTCTTTAAATAATGGATTGAATTGATATCTTAAAATATATAGGAAATCATATATTGACATACAATCATTCACTCCAACCAGTTACATATATAATGGTAATCTTAGGGTTATTGTTTATCATGAAGTGTGTGTGAGTTTTGTTTCAAAAGTGTTTATGGAAATCGAAAATAATGTGTTTGGAAAGAAGTCTCATGAAAAGACCAGTCAAGAAATATGGAGGAATCCATGTGTTCTGAAGCTGGAATTGATTGAAAGTGAAACAAATGCCTATAACTTTCCTAAATTGTGGATGAAATATATATCCTGTGATGTGCATAAACTGATGAAATAGTAATGTACCATTGTTGAATAAAAATGAAGGTCAAAGTACACATCATGTCCCATAGGAATCTACTTGCATTGATGTTAAACTGGGTCAGTTACTGTAGAAATATTAGGATTGCATGCATTATTCACCGTAGTTAGTTTTATTTCATTTTTATTTATGGTTGTTCAAAACATTACATAGTTGTTGTTATAACATATTTCACACTTTGATTCAAGTGCGTTATAAACTCCCATTTTTACCCCATGTACAGATTACAGAATCACATCAGTTACACATCTATTGATTCACATATTGCCATACTAGTGTCTATTGAATTCTGCTGCCTTTCCTATCCTCTACTATCCCCCCTCCCCTCCCCGCCCCTCCCCTCTTCTCTCTCTACCCCCTCTACTGTAATAAATTTGTCCCCCTTGTATTATTTTCCTCTTTCTCCTCACTTTCTCTTGTATGTAATTTTGTATAACCCTGAGGCTCTCCTTCCAATTCCATGCAATTTTCCTTCTCTCTCCCTTTCCTTTCCACCTCTCATCCCGCTTTAATGTTAATCATCTTGTCATGCTCTTCGTCTCTCCTCTGTTCTTAGTTACTCTCCGTATATCAAAGATGACATTTGGCATTTGTTTTTTAAGGATTGGTTAGCTTCACTTAGCATAATCTGCTCTAATGCCATCCATTTCCCTCCAAATTCTATGATTTTTTTTATTTTTCAATGCATAGTAATACTCCATTGTGTATAAATGCCACAGTATTTTATCCATTCTTTCAATGAAGGTTATCTAAGTTGGTTTCACAGTCTTGCTGTTGTGAATTGTTCTGCTATGAACATCGATGTAGCAGTGTCCTTGTAGCATGCTGTTTTTAGGTCTTTAGTGAATAGACTGAGTAGGGGAATAGGTGGGTCAAATGGTGGTTCCATTCCCAGCTTTCCAAGAAATTTTCATACTGCTTTCCAAATTGGCTGCACCAATTTGCAGTCCCACCAGCAATGTAGAAGTGTACCTGTTTCCCCACATCCTTGCCAGAACTTGTTGTTTGACTTCATAATGGCTGCCAATCTTACTGGAGTGAGATGGTATCTTAGGGTGGTTTCGATTTGCATTTCTCTGACTGCTGGAGATGGTGAGCATTTTTTCATGTACTTGTTGATTGATTGTAAGTCCTCATCTGATAAGTGTCTGTTGAGGTCCACAGCCCATTTGTTGATTGGGTTATTTGTTATCTTATTGTCTAATTTTTTGAGTTTTTTGTATACTCTGGATATTAGGGCTCTATCTGAAGTGTGAGGAGTAAAGATTTCTTCCCAGGATGTAGGCTCCCTATTTACCTCTCTTATTGTTTCTTTTGCTGAGAAAAAACTTTTTCGTTTGAGTAAGTCCCATTTGTTGATTCTAGTTATTAACTCTTGTGCTATGGGTGTCCTATTGTGGAATTTGGAGCCCGACCCCACAGTATGTACATCGTAAGCAAATTTTTCTTCTATCAGACACTGTGTCTCTGATTTGATATCAAGCTTCTTGATCCATTTTGAGTTAACTTTTGTACATGGCAAGAGAAAGGGATTCAGTTTCAATTTGTTACATATGGATTTCCAGTTTTCCCAACACCATTTGTTTAAGATGCTATCCTTCCTCCATTGCATGCTTTTAGCCCCTTTATCAAATATAAGATAGTTGTAGTTTTGTGGATTGGTTTCTGTGTCCTCTATTCAGTACCATTGGTCCACAAGCCTGTTTTGGTACCAGTACCATGCTATTGTTGTTACTATTGCTCTGTAGTATAGTTTGAAGTCTGGTATCGCTCTACCACCTGATTCACACTTCCTGCCTAGCATTGTTTTTGCTATTCTGGGACTTTTATTTTTCCATATGTATTTCATGATTGCTTTCTTTATTTCTACAAGAAATGCCTTTGGGATTTGATTGGCATTGCATTAAACCTATAGAGAAATTTTGGTAATATCACCATTTTGATGATGTTAGTTCTGCCTTTCCATGAACAGGGTATATTTTTACATCTTCTAAGATCTTCTTATATTTCTCTCTTTAGGGTTGTGTAGTTTTCATTGTATGAGACTTTCCCCTCTTTTGTTAGGTTGATTCCCATCTTTTTTTTTTTAGGATATTGTGAATGGAGTGGTTGTTCTCATTTCCATTTCAGAGGATTTGTCCCTGATATAGAGGAATGCCTTTGATTTATGCGTGTTGATTTTATATCCTGCCACTTTGCTGCATTCATTTATTAGCTCTATTAGTTTCTTTGTAGACCCTTTTGGGTCTGCTAGGTATAGAATCATGTCATCTGCAATAGTAATAATTTAAGTTGTTCTTTTCCTATTTTTATGCCTTTAATTTCTTCTGTCTGTCTAATTGCTCTGGCCAGTGTTTCGAGAACTGTATTGAACAGAAGTAGTGAGAGAGGGCATCCCATTCTTGTTCCAGATTTTAGAGGGAATGCCTTCAATTTTTCTAGATTCAGAATGATGCTAGCTTGAGGATTAGCATAGATTGCTTTTACAATATGAGGTATGATCCTGTTATTCCTAGTTTTTCTAGAGTTTTGAAGATAAAGGGATGCTGTACTTTGTCGAATGCTTTTTGTGCATCTATCGAGATGATCATATGGTTCTTATTTTTAAGTCTATTGATGTGGTGAATAACATTTATTGATTTTCGTATATTGAACAAGCCTTGCATTCCATGGATGAATCCTACTTGATCATGGTGCACAATTTTTTTAGTATGTTTTTGTATCTGATTCGCCAGAATTTAATTAGGGATTTTTGCATTTAGATTCCTTAGGGATATTGGTCTGTAGTTTTCTTTGTTTGAAGTGTTTATGTCTGGTGTAGAAATCAGGGTGATATTGGCCTGGTAGAATGAATTTGGAAGATCTCCCTCTTTTTCAATTTCCTGAAATAGCTTGAAAAGTATTGGTATTAGTTCATATTTAAAGGGTTTGTAAAACTCTGCTGTATACCCATACTGTCCTGGTCTTTTCTTAGTTGGTAATCTTTGGATGGTTTCTTCTATTTCCTCAATTGATACTGGTCTGTTTAGGTTGTCTATATCCTCCTGACTCAATCTGGACAGATCATATGACTTAAGAAATTTTTCGATGCTTTCACTATCTTCTATTATATTGGAGTATAACGAATCAAATTAATTTCTGATTATCTTCTGTATTTCAGAAATATCTGCTGTGATTGCCAGGGGGTGACAAATAACTTGTGTAGATTGATACAGCAGGAGTGGAAGCCGTTTATTGTAGCATCTGAGCGATATTTATACATTTTATATAGCTTATCTAATTAGCATAAAATAGATCCAGCAGTCAACCAATAAGGAATCTCCACACTTAATGGCTCGCTTTTGTTACTTCACAAACCACTCTCTATGGCATTTGGCCAGGCGCCATCCAGACCTGTTTACAGACCCTAACATTTCTCTGGCAAAATACCAGGTGCCATCCTGACTTGTTTATAGACCTTAACATGTGATGTTGCCTTTTCATCCCGTATGCTAGTAATTTGAGTTTTCTCTCTTCTTCTCTTCATTATCATGGCTAAGGGTCTGTCGATTTTATTTATTTTTTCAAAGAACCAACTTTTAGTTTTCTCAATTTTTTCAATTGTTTCTTTTGTTTCAATTTCATTAATTTAAGCTTTGATTTTAATTAAATCTTACCTTCTACTTATTTTGCTATTGTTTTCCTCTTATTTTTCTAGGATTCTGAGATGAAGTATGAGATCATTTATTTGTTTTGTTTTTTTTTTCTTTTTTTAAGGAATGAAATCCAAGCAATGAATTTTCCTCTTAGAACGGATTTCAGTGTGTCCCATAGATTCTGATATGTTGTGCCTGTGTTTTCATTTATCTCTAAGAATTTTTTAATTTTCTCCTTGATGTCTTCTATAACCCATTGATCATTCAGTAACCTATTGTTCATTCTCCAAGTGATGCATGGTTTTTCCTTCCTTCGTTTATCATTGATTTTTAGTTTATATTAGATTATGATCAGATAAGATGCATGGTATTATCTCTACTTCTTTATATTGTCTAAGAATTGCCCTGTGACATAATATATGATCTATTTTTGAGAAGGATCCATGTGCTGCTGAGGAAAAATGTAACTGCTTGATGTTGAGGAGTATATTCGATATATGTCAATTAAGTCTAGGTTATTAATTGTGTTATTGAGTTCTATAGTTTTCTATTTCAACTTTTGTTTGGAAGACCTGTCCAGTGGTGAGAGAGGTGTGTTGAAGTCTCCCATGATTATTGTATGGTGGTCTATTAGACTCTTGATCTTGAGAAAAGTTTGTTTGATGGACATAGCTGCACCATTGTTTGGGGCATATATATATTTATAATGGTTATGTCTTGTTGGTGTATGGTTCTCTTGAGCAGTATGTAGTGTCCCTCTTTATCCCTTTTGATTAACTTTGGCTTGAAATCTATTTTATTTGATATGAGTATGGACACTCCTGCTTGTTTCTGAAGTCCATATAAGTGATATGATTTTTCCCAACCTTTCACCTTCAGTCTATGTATGTCTTTTCCTATCAAATGCGTCTCCTGTAGGCAGCATATTATTGGGTCTTGTGTTGTGATCCATTCTACTAGCCTGTGTCTCTTAATTGGTGAGTTTAAGCCATTAACATTTACGGTTATTATTGAGATAATGGTTGTTCTTCCAGCCCTATTTGTTTATTTATGTTATTAAACATGGATTGTTTTCTACATTGATTATTTCCCCCTTTTACTGTACTACCTCCCACTGTTGGTTTTTATTGTTATTTTCCATTTCCTCTTCCTTTAATATTTTGCCGATGATGTTTTGAAGAGATGGTTTTCTAGCTACAATTTATTTTAACTTTTTTTTTAACATGGAAGGTTATGATTTTATCTTCCATCCTGAAGCTTAATTTCGCTGGATACACAATTCTTGGTTGGAATCCATTTTCTTTCAGTGTTTGAAAAATGTTAATCCAGGATCTTCTAGCTTTCAGAGTCTGTGTTGAAAGATCAGCTGTTATCCTGATTGGTTTACCCCTAAATGTAATCTGCTTTTTTTTCTCTTGTAGCATTTAAAATTCTCTCCTTATTGTGTACGTTGGGCATCTTCATTATAATGTGTCTAGGTGTGGATCTCTTATGATTTTGCACATTTGGCGTCCTGTAGGCTTCTAGGACTTGGGAGTCAGTCTGATTCTTCAAGTCTGGGAAGTTTTCTCGTATTATTTCATTGAATACATTGCTCATTGCTTTGGTTTGGACCTCTATACCTTCCTGTATTCCAATGACTCTTAAGTTTGGTCTCTGTATGTTATCCCCTATTTCTTGGATATTCTGTTCATGGTTTCTTAACAGTCTTGCTGAGCTGTCTATGTTCTTTTCAAGTTGGAATACTTTGTCTTCATTGTCTGATGTTCTATCTTCTAAGTGTTCTACTCTGCTGGTAGTATTCTCAATTGAGTTTTTAAGTTGGTTTATTGCTTTCTGCATTTCTAGGATTTCTGTTTGTTATATTTTACAACCTCTATCTCCCTGTATAGCTGATCTTTTGCTTCTTGGATTTGTTTATGTAATTCATTGTCGAAGTGATTTTTCATTGTCTGATTTTGCTGTCTAATGTCTTCCTTGAGACTCCAGATCATCTGAAGCATGTATATCCTGAGTTCTTTATCTGACATTCCATCTACTGCAGCTATTACCTCTTCTAAAGTTGTGCTGACCTGCATTGCTTGTGGTCCTTTTTTCCTTGTCTTATCATACTGCTCGCTTTTCTTTCTGCTTGGTGAAACTGTTGTGATTTTGAAATTTTCCTCCTATATATTTATATTGCTCTTGTATAGTTGCAAAGTCTCCCTTGCATGGGCACAGGGGGGCTGTGCGGCTCCTCCAATTAGGGTGATCTAACTACCTTGCTGACGGGCCGCTTGGCTTGTTTTCCTGATCGGTTGCAGGTCTGCCTAACATGCAGGCGCGGGAGGCGGCTCTGCTCTGCCCCTCGTCCAATTGGTGTCACGTGTCTACCAGGCCCGTGGACCCCTGGGGTGTTCTGCCGATCAGTCGCAGGTCTGCCTACCTTGTAGGTGCTGGCGGCGGCTCTGCTCTGCCCCTACTCCAATTGGGTTGACGTGACTACCATGCAGGTGTGTTGCTGGGCCTGTTCCGCCAGTTTGTCGCAGGTCTGCCTACCTTGCGGGCACGGGCAACGGATCTGCTCTGCTCCTATTCCAAATGGGGTGAAGTGTCTGCCGCGCCGGCAGGGCGATGGGCCTCTTCTGCTAGTCAGGTGCAGGTGTGCCTACCTTGCGGGTGCGGGTGATGGCTCTGCTCTGCCACTACTCCATTTGGGGGGTCGTGACTACCATGCCGGCAGGTTGTTGGGCCTGTTCTGGGTGCGGGCGAAGGCTCTGCTCTGCCCCTACTAATATTGGGGTGACCTGACTACCATGCCGGTGGGCCACTGGGATTGTACTAGGTGCGGGAGAATGCTCTGCTCTGCAACTATTCCAATTCAGGTGATTTGACTACCACGCCTGCGGGTCACTGGGCCTGTTCTGGGCAAGGGCGGCGGCTCTGCTCTGCCTCTATTCCAATTGGGGTGACGTGACTACCATGCAGGTGTGTCGCTGGGCCTGTTCCGGGCGTGGGCGGCGGCTCTGCTCTGCCCCTCTGGCTTGATGACAAAGTGAGAGAGACCCAGGTGTTTGTGACTCACTTTCTTTACCAGGAGACCAACTGTTTCTGTCACCGCTGGTATCAATGAAGTTATCTCCTCTGCTGCTTTCTGATGACATCAGATCTCTGCCATGTTGGTATCCCATGCAAAAGGCAGCATTTTTTTCCCTTTGCTGGGTGACTAAAGCAATGGGTGAGTTCTGACCGGCACTCACAAGCCCCGTCTCAATCCTGTTGCACTCCCTATGAAGGCTCGGTTGATATTTACCTCCACAGTATTCAGCAAGACCCGGACCGAGAAGCAGTTTCCGCGGGTTCTTTAGCCCAGGGCCAGATCAGTTCCGGGAGGCGGAATTCGGCCGCTCTGGGCTCGGTGTATGTTCTAATAGAAGCAGGCTCCAAGACGCAGTTTCTGCAGGTTCTTTAGCACTGAGCCTGAGTAATTTGTCTGCAAGACAAATTACCGGTTCTATAGCTGAATAAGCTGCGATCAGTCGAAAACAGGGATGGTGACGTCACCTCTCCAAGATGGTGGCCGCTGGGTTCCTCTGTGGTCTGACTGGTGCGGAGAAACGAGTTGGACTGCATGCTTCCCCGTCTCAAACCCAGAATTCAGCACTGAGCACAGTGATTGCATACCTGGCAGGACCCACAGTATCTGCACCGCCGTATATTTGCGTTGCTATCTCGTCGTTTCCCAGCACGCACCACAGACTCTAGCCACGGAGCGATTTCCTGAATAAGCCACATGACCTTCTGTGAGGACAAATCACTCGCGTTTGAGTTCCCGTAGCTGATCCTCGTGAGATGGAAATATGTACACTAGATTTTGGAGAACCACAATTTTGCTGGAAATTCCTAACAAGATAGGTTTTAGCCATTCTAACTCGTCATTCTCCCGCACAGTGACGCGGTATATGGGGGTGATGCACTCCCTTCGCAGCCATCATATGATCCCCTGAAGATAGTTTTCAGTACTAGGAAACAAATAAGTATTTCAGGTGGATGAATATTTCTGAGAAAAATCTTTTGAAAAGTTGATTATAAATCCACATACATGAATATGAATGAATTTAGGGAGTGTATAATAAGAAAAATATACTTCATATTTTGAAAAATCTGCAGAGTGAAAAAAAAAAAATATATATATATGTATATATATACATACACAAAGAGACATTAAAAAGTAGCATTATGTATACCAATCGAAATTCACCATGAAATATATATCATCCACAGATCCAAAAATATTCATTTTAATGAACATGGATTTATGTCGTTCAACTAAGAAGCTCACCCGTATCTTGAATTTTCGGTTTCAACAGCATTTAGTAGGAGTGATCTCTTCTCACAATTTGTATCTGCCAAGCCAGCCACCTCACAAAATGTACAAGTTATACCAGGTAGAATTCGATATGTACATATAAAAATACATGTGATGAATAGGCTACAGAGAAAGGGAGACAGTTATTCACATATTTGTTAACTTTTAAAACACATGGAGGACTATTTCAATTAAAATTCGCTAGATTTATAACACCTACCATTTATCATACGAAAGGCAAGTCCAACTATACACCATGCCTCCTGTGAACCTTTTGTATTTCTATTCTGTTTGGGTTATTTTTCTCCATAATATTAGGATTAGAAGTCAAAGTCTATTAGGGTATGTGTTAGTGTCAGGGATTCAGTATTTCGAATGGAAAATTTGAAAATATATCCAATGTATATGCAAATATGTGCTACACAAAAAACTTCCCACTCTCATTCATAACAATGCCTTGACATTACCTTCGCCCCACATAAGACACAATTAGAGGAGAGGAGTTAGAAAATCTGTGAATACATATGTGGAATGGAAAATGCTCAGGAGTTCACAAATTTGGAGGTGGTAGAGGAGTTTCCAAAAGTAAGGGACAGGGTAAACACTCCACAAACATGAAGTTCTGCCAGCCTGACATCTGGAGAAACTGCCTCTAAGGTTGGGCAATGAAATATATGCTGTTGTCAGGAGCATTAGCTTCATTTGGAGTGAGACCATCAAAGCTGGGTCTTCATCTATGTGACATGAATGACATTGTTTCTTATTTTCCAATGAACATGAGGCATCAGTGCTGAATTTTCTATTTGTATGTAACTTGTGGCCACTGGGGTCTAAGTGTCTCCCCGTGTGGACTGTAAATCCATTTGGTCATCCTCCACTATTTGTGGTGTTTCTTGCTGCTGCACTGGGAGTTTGGAATTTGCTTCATGAAATACAAGGAGTTCAACAGGGACACAGTGCTGAAGTGAGTTCTGTCAATTGTGGTGGGTCGGGTTCTGCAGGAGAATGCACCAACCAGGCTTCTATCCCACATTGCCTACCCCATTGACCATAGCAACCTGATTCTGAACATTGCCCTGATACCTCTCCATATAACAATATGCTTTTACATATAAGAGTCTACTGGCTTCAAAATGTCAGTCACAATCCATTTGCAAGCCAATGGCAGATCCACATGGCCCAACACAGATGTTTTATCACACACCTGCCAACCACTGCTCTAGGACAACTACTCAACAGGATCCAACTTACTGGCATCTCTGTTCTACACCATTTTCATAAAACCAAGTCAATCAAGGCACTGTCTTACATACTCATGATCAGCAACAGGACATCCAAATGTTCTCCAGTGCCACCCAGTCATGGGAATTTCAAAAATTTTTATGGTATTTATCTAGCCAATTTTCAAGAAAGAAGTTGGAGGCACTGTGGGTTTCAATTTATTCAGGAACCATTAAATGGTGGGTAAGTTCATTTCAATGAAAACTCTGGAGAATTCTCACAGGCAAGGCTTCCCAAAGAGTGGCCAAAATGTCAGATTAAGCCAGGCCCATTGAGGTCTACAATGTGAGGTCCATGTGTGTTTTGACTCTCAAAAATGGCTGCCAAGTCTTTAAGAATAAAATCATGTGATATCCTGGCTGAGATTCCCTGTGATCTGTGGAAAGTCAACTTGAGCCTAGATGTCTTTCCAAGGGCAACTCTCATGCATGGCCATCTAAAATCCCAACACAATTCATGGCAATACTTCTCTGAGATCAGTACCACAACTCAGTCTCTAAGGGGAATCACACCAGGGTGCAAGCCCACGTGGACCCAGTCATCTCTTCAAACCACCATTCAAATGTCCACAATTAAAACCCAAACACTCCCACATGGCCCAAATCTTCTTCCATATATACACTCATCATAACCTGTGGCTGGAGGTTTCCATGAGGGGAGCAGCCCACGTCAGTGTCCAAAATAAGCTTCCTGCAAATCATTTGCCTAAAGTCAGGGTGGCATGGACACCCTTCCTGTAAACCAGGAGTGATCAAATAGGCCTTCCTTTAATACTGCTTAGCTTCTCCAACTTGAGGCCTACTGACTTTGAGGTTTAGATTCTTTAAGTGAATTGGAGTCATGAGAAAAACAAGCACCTATGGGCTAGCCTCTGCTGGTTTTGAAGAACTCATTTGACACAAAGGATCCCTGTTCTCACTTGATGGATGTCAGGAACCTACCAGAGGAAGGCAAGAGAGTTAATCAACAATATCTGATCTTTTTGCCATTTTGGTTTTCGATGCATGCATGGGATGTATCTTTAGATCCATCAGGTGCTGAGAATCTAAGCCTCAGCCTCACACAGGGCCAAGAGACTGATTCAGACATATCCCTTTTCAAAGCAATTAAGCATGGATCCACACGTGATGCCCATTCATTTGCATTTGAAAACTGTTTTCTTCAGGCTTCACAAAGTGGTGGCTTGAGGCAAAGTTCTTCCTGACATTCAGGGAAACAGAAAAATAGGTAATCAAAAGGACCAAAGCAGGGTTTCTCCACTGAGACTTTCCTGGTCAACTGATATCTGAGATTTCTGAGATGCTAGCCATTCCCTTCAACTATCTAGTACATGGCCATGTCACAGATATTGGAGGTGGTACATATCTTGGACACAAAACCATGATACAATTCTGGAGTGTTGCCAGAATTGAAGGAGAAAACAGGAAATTATGAAGCTAGTAGGTGTTGCCCATCCATAAGGCAAGCCTGATTCCACTCATATATTGGGCACAATGAATGCTGGCAAGCTTTCTAGTAGACAGGAAACATCCATTGATGCCTTCTCTCTTCTAATGTCTACAATCATGAAAAAAGTGGGATACACAGACACTCGCCTTGTCAAAGGACTTACTAAAAGTAGTCCACTCCAAACCAAACAAACTGCCTTTCCCACCTATTCTGAGAACTTGAGACAAAACCACAAAATCACACCCACACCCACAAAGGCACCTCCTTCCCCCAAGTAGGTCTGTGACTCTCCGGAGTGTCCTCTGACTGGTGGGCCATACTATGTTTCCCCAAAATGACCTCTCCTGTCTCAGTTCTGGTCTGCTTGGCCAACTCTGTGAAGTTGTCAAGAGCCAGTGGTGAGACACTACCTGCTTTCTGAGGAAAAGCCCCTCTTCAAAGGTTTCCTGGCATTTGGCCATCCTCACATCTGTAGGTTCAAAGAAAGACTGACTCTGTCCTTGGTAAATCCAAACATATGAGACCACTGGGACTGGGACAGGGACTGTGTCTGGGTTCCTGGCTTCCTGGATCCCAAGTTCAGAGAGTTTCATCACCAAGGAAGTGAGGTGAGGTCACTTCCTTCAGGATCTGAATTACATCACTGCCTTGGCAACCACTTTGCCCTAACAGTTGCTTCCAAAAGTCCCATTAGGTGGAGGCTGCCCCTGTTTTCCTGTAACACTTTCACAAGTTAGAATGTTATATCAATCATAAGCACCCCGGAACAGCTCTCCACACAGAACTGGTTTGGTCCATCTTGTATACATTAAGAAGAGAGAGTGATTCAGACACAACCCTTCAACCCGACCAGAATGACTGCCATGGAAGATGACTTTTGCTTTCTGAGGTATTAAATAGCTGCCTTCATCTTCACCAGGGATCATTTCTGCATGAACATTTGAGGTTCTCAGCAGGTGAAGATACCCTACATTCCTGTATTTTAAAACCAACTCTGTCCCTGCTCTTCGGTAAAGTTAGTGTATGGTTAGGGTTCATTATATGTTTGATTTGGGTTAGGAATCATTCTGAAGGATGAATAAAGGGATTGGGTACCTGCGATATTTATAAGAATATATAAGTGAAATATATGTATGAAAACGGAAATCTAAGAAAGATTTGAAGCCCAGAAGGGCATTGGGCCCTTGATTGGGATACATAGTGTTGAATTACGTTCTGTACAATTGTCTCAGTTAAATCGATATACAATGGCATAGGACCTTGTACCTTGGATGATTGAATGTAGAAGAGAACATCCAGTTAAAAAGGGATAGTCGGTAGGATTAGAAAGATAGTCGGTAGGTTTAGGAAGAAGAGTGAGAATATGATTTGGAATAAAAAGCTTCTTTAGCAATAGGGTTTCGTTTCGAGAGTGAATGTAAATGTCAGTACATGTGAAGAGTCTTTCACAATGATGAACTGGGGAAATTATGTAGAAAAGCAGGTATCAATAGAGACATAACGAAATCAGGCAAAGTATAAAAGAGTGATAGGATTAGACATTTTCAACAGGGTTGAGTTTGAATATATAATCATAGGAAAAAACAAATATGTTGTCACCAATGGGATTGACATTTGAGAGCATTAGGCAACCTGGACACGGATGTTATTACTTATCCATGTTCACTTTCCTTTTAGGCTTTGGTACAATCATAAGTGTGACCTTTACATTTTTTTTTTTGTTCAGAATATTTCGGTGGTAAAATGTATATGTAGATCAGGTAACATGAGTATTTCTTTCACCATGTCTGGGAGCAATATTTTGAAGATATATACATTAGTATTAGGGGTACAAAGAGGTGTACCCTGTGTCTATGAATATAGAGATAATGCATGAATAGACGATAATATGAATAAATAATGTATCTGGTTCCACTTTAAATAATGGATTGAATTGAAATCTGAAAATATATAAGAAATCTTATATTGATATATAATCATTCATTTCAACCAGTTATATATCTAATGGTAATATTAGGATTATGGTTTATCATGAAGGGTGTTTGAGTTTTGCTTTATAAGTGATGATGTTAAACGAAAATAATGTGTTTGGAAAGAAGTCTCATGAAAAGACCAGTCAAGAAACATAGAAGAATCATGTGTTCTGAATCAGAAAGTGATTGATCGTGAAACAAATGCCTATAAATTTTCTAACTTTTGAATGAAATATATATCCTATGATGTGCATAAACTGAAGACATCGTAATGTATAAGTGTTGAATAAAAATTAAAATCAAAATACACATCATGTCCCCTAAGAATATACTTGCATTGATGTTAAACTAGCTCAGTAACTGTAGAAATATTAGGTTTTGTTTGCACCTTTCACTGAATTTAGTTTTCAGTACTAGAAATCAAATATGTATTTCAGGTGATGATTATTTCTGAGAATAATCTTGTGGAAAGTTGATTATAAATACACACATATGAATATGAATGAATTTAGGGAGTGTATAATAAGACACATATATTTCATATTTTAAAAAATCTGGAGAGTGTATATATATATATATATATATATATATATATATATATATATATATATATACACTCTCATACATACACACTCACATGCACAGATATAAAAAAGTAGCAATACAGGAGATCCATCATGAAGGCAGGCATGGAAAAATCAAGTCTCTGACCTCTTCAGCTGCCCGGGCATCGGGAGTCGTAAACTGTCTAAATGCTGTTTGCTCAGAATCACTAGGCAATGTTGACCTAATGTGGATCTGGTGCGAACATTCTGGGCCCCTCAGAACACACACCGAGCCTGGATCGGCTGCATTCAACCTCCGGTTTGCCTGGTTCTCGTGACTCAGCACTAAGATCCCTCTGAAATAACTGTTCGGCCCTCCTGAACTTTCAGAGGTAAAAGCCAACCAAGCCTTCAAAGGCAGTGGCCACAGGATTGAAACGGCGCTTGGGAGAGACAGTCAGGACCCACCCGTTGCGTTGGTTACCTTGCAAAGGGAACAAACGGTTACCATTTGCATGGGATACCACCATAGCATAGAAATGATGTCACGGGCAGAGGAGATAACTTCATTGAAACCAGCGTGACAGGTGTGTAATCCCCTAGCCATCTCTCTCAACACAGCGGGGAAACCTTAAGGGCCCCTCCCAGCTCTGCCGTAAGGGCCTCTCCCAGCTCTCCCGTGAGCGCGATAGCCAGACCTAGGGAATCAGGATTGGCTCGGGACTAGCGGCGTGGAATTCCGGGCTCCTGATCCCACAAGTGCTGACAATTGAGGTCTCTTACACCACGTACCGGTGGCGTGGCTCCCAGAGGGCAAGAAAATTCGCTGGGGGTCCTCAGCCCCAAGCTCTACAAACTTAGGGTCTGAGGGAGGCAAACAGGGAGAGTGTGCACAGGCGTTCATGAAAACAGGGCTGCCAGGAGTAGAGTTCTGGCTTGTAACCACTATTGTGGTGAGCGTCACAGGTGATCAGGGCATGGCTTGAGGAAGCACAAGAGAAGGCCCTAGGCACTCAGGATTGGTGATCCGCCAAGTCTGGGAGGAAGAGCTGCTGCACAGTGATTGGATCCCACTTATTCAGAGGAGAAGCTTGGCCCAGTGCACACAGCTCCACCTACTGAAAGAGAAGTTAATTGAACTCTATGACTGCATGTATTATTATTATTTTTTTAATTTATATTTTTTATATTTCTTTCATTTTCATTTTTGTTGTTGTTTTTTAACTTTTTTAATGTTTTTATTTTTTTATTTTTTATTTTATCATTATTATTATTAATATTATTTTAAATTTTAATTTTCATTTTTTAATTATAATTATTATTTAATTTTTTTTCTTTATTTATTTTCTTTTTTTTTCTTCTGTGTTTTCATTTCTTTTCAATTTTCTTATTCTCCCTTCCTTGAATTCTACCTGTCTACTCTCATTCTTTTAGTGACTTCTTCCCTTCCCTTCTAATATCTTTCCTCCCAAGCATCAAATAAATTTATAAGAGTAAGCAGTAACTCAGCAGTCAAACAAAACAAGAAGTAACATGAGCAGCATAAAAAAGCAAGGAAGAAAAGGAGTACAAACAATGATGGACAGCCTAAATATTCAGAAGGACCTAGAGTCATCAGAAAAATGGTCATATAAAGAACTCAAGAAATACCTTAGACAGATGGAATGGAACCTTAAAGAGGATACGAGACATCAAAACCAAACAGTGAAAGAACACATTGAAAATGAATTACATAAACAGATATAAAAAGAAATTAAGCATCTTAATTAGGAGATAGAGATTATAAAAAAAAATCAAACAATAATTCTAGAAATGAAGGAAATGATAAACCAAATTAAAAACTCAATTGAGAGTATCACTAACAGAGTGGAGCAAGTAGCAGACAGAATGTCAGATAATGAAGACAAAATATATCATCTTGAAAAAAGTCTAGCCAACAAAGAAATGCTGGTAAAAAGTCATGAGAAAAACATCCAAGAGATATGGGATAACATAAGAAAAAAAAAAAAAACTAATGAGTCATCTGGATAGAGGAAGGTACAGAGATTCAAACCAAGGGAATGAGTAACCTGCTGTATGAAATAATTACAGAAAACTTTCCAGAAATAAAAATGGAAACGGATAAAAAAAATTGTAGATGCTTACAGGACATCGAGCACACAAAATCACAGTAGACCAATGCCAAGACACATTGTTATGAAGATATCCAATATACAGAACAAAGAGAAAATATTAAAAGCTACAAGAGAAAGGAGGCAGATTACAATCAGGGGTAAACCAAAAATGTTAACAAGAGATTTTTCATCACAGACGCTGAAAGTGAGAAGATCCTGGAACAACGTATTTCAAACACTTAAAAACAATGGATGCCAACCAAGAAATCTGTATTCAGCAAAATTAAGCTTCAGGTAAGACAACGAAATAAAAACATTTCGTGATAAACAAAAGCTAAAAGAACTTGCAGCCAGAAAACCAGCATTGCAAAGCATCTTAAGGAAAACACTACACGAGGAAAAAATGAATATCAACAACGAAAACCATCAGTGGGAAGTGCCTCATTAATGACAGAGGGCGGGGGAAAAGTTAATCATGGATAAACAAACTAAATTAAAAAAAAAGATAAATAATCAAAGACGGGTGGCAATACAAACCATATATCAATACTAACTCTAAACTTTAATGGCTTAAACTCTCCAATAAAGTGACATAGGCTTGTAACGTGGATTAAAAAAAACAAATCCAACAATATGTTGCTTCCAGGAGACACATCTGAATGGAAAAGACATACACAGGCTGAAGGTGAAAGGTTGGGAAAATTTATACCATGCACACGGTCCTTGTAAGCAAGCAGGGGTGGCCATCCTCATATGGAATAAAATCGACTTCAAGACTAATTTAATCAAAAGGGATAAGGAAGGACATTATATACTGTTGAAAGGAACCATTCACCAACAAGACATAACAATTATCAATATTTACGCAGCAAATAATGGTGCTGCAACATTTATAAAACAAATTCTCCTCAAGTTCAAGAATCAAATAGACCACAACACAATAATTATGGGAGACTTCAACTCACCTCTCTCACCATTGGACAGATCCTCCAAACAAAAGTTGAATAAAGAAAATATAGAATTCAATATCACAATCAATACCCTAGACTTAACTGACATATTTAGAATATATCAACCATCATCAAGTGGATATACTTTTTTCTCACCAGCACATGGATCCTTCTCAAAAATAGACCATATATTATGCCATAGGGCAACACTCAGTAAATATAAAGGGGTGGAGATAATACCATGAATTTTTTTCTGATCACAATGGAATGAAACTGGAAACCAATGGTAAAAGAAGGAAGGAAAAATCCTACATCACATGGAAAATGAACAATATGTTACTGAATGATCAATGGGTTACAGTAGACATAAAGGAGGAAATCAAAAAATTCTTACAGATAAATGAAAATACAGACACAACATATCAGATTCAATGGGACACAATGAAACAAGATTCAAGAGGCAAATTCATCGCCTGGAGGTCATTCCTCAAAAAAAGAAAAAAACAAAAACAACAAATAAATGAGCTCTCACTTAATCTCAAAGCCCTAGAAAAGGATGAGCAAAACAACAGCAAATGTAGCAGAAGGCAAGAAATTATTAAAATCAGAGCGTAAATCACGAAATGAAACAAAAGAAACTATTAAAAAATTAACAAAACTAATAGTTGGTTCTTCGAAAAAATAAATAAGATGGACAGACCCTTAGCCATGCTAACGAGGAGAAGAAGAGAGAGAACTCAAATTACTAACATACGGGATGAAAAAGGCAATATCACCACAGATGCTACATAAATACAGAAGACAATTAGAAATTATTTTGAAAACCTATATTCCAATAAAATAGAAAATAGTGAAGACATCGATACATTTGTTAAGTCCTATGATTTGCCTAGACTGAGTCAGGAGGATACACACAATTTGAACAGACCAATATCAATCGATGAAATAGAAGAGGCAATCAAACTACTACCAACCAAGAAAAGCCCAGGATCGGATGGGTATACAGCGGAGTTTTACAAAACCTTTAAAGAATAATTAATACCAATACTTTTCAAGTTATTCAGAAAATAGAAAAACAGGGAGCTCTGCCAAATTCATTCTATGAGGCCAACATCACCCTGATTCTGAAACCAGACTAAGACACCTCAATGAATGAAAACAACAGACCAATATCTCTGATGAACCTAGATGCAAAAATTTTCATTAAAATTCTGGTGATTTGGATACAAAGGCACATCAAAAAAATTGTGCACCATGATCAACTAGGATTCATCCCTGGGATGCAAGGAGGGTTCAATATATGGAAATCAATAAATGTTATTCACAACATCAATAGATTTAAAAATAAGAACCATAAGATGATCTTGATAGATGCAGAAAAACCATTAGAAAAAGTAGAGCATTCCTTTATGTTCAAAACATTAGAAAAACTAGGGATAAAAGGAACATACCTCGACATTGTAAAAGCTATCTATGTTAAGCCTCAGGCTAGCATCATTCTGAATGGAGAAAAATTGAAGGCATTCTTTCTAAAATCTGGAACAAGACAGGGATGTCCTCTATCACCACTTCTATTCAATATTGTTCTCGAAAAACTGGCCAGAGCAATTAGAAAGATGAAAGACATTAAAGACATAAAAATAGGAAAAAAAGAACTTAAATTATCACTATTTGAAGATGACATGATTCTATACATAGAAGACCAAAAAGGGTCTACAGAAAAAAACTACTAGAACTAATAAATGAATTCAGCAATGTGGCAGGAAATGAAATCAACATGCATAAATCAAAGGCATTTCTGTATATCAGCGACAAAACTTCTGAAATGAAAATGAGGAAAAACACTGCATTCACAATATCCTCATAAAAAATTAAATACTTGGGAATCAACCTAACAAAAGAGGTGAAAGATTTATACAATGCAAACTACAGAACCCTAAAAAGAGAAGTAGAATAAGATCTTAGAAGATGGAAAAATATACCCTGTTCATGGATAGGCAGAACTAACATCATCAAAATGGCGATATTACTAAAAAGTTGTCTATAGGTTTAATGAAATGCCAATCTAAATCCCAAAGAAATTTTTTGTAGAAATAGATAAACCAATCATGAAATTCATATGGAAAAATAAACGACCCAGAATAGCAAAAGCAATTCTAAGCAGGAAGTGTGAATCAGGCGGTATAGCGATACCAGATTTCAAACTATATTACAGAGCAATAATAACAAAAACAGCATGGTACTGGTACCAAAACAGGCGGGTGGACGAATGGTACAGAATGGAGGACACAGAGACTAATCCAAAAAGCTACAACTATCTTATATTTGATAAAGGAGCTAAAAGCATGCAATGGAGGAAGGATAGCATCTTCAACCAATCGTGTTGGGAAAACTGAAAATCCATATGCAACAAAATGAAACTGAATCCCTTTCTCTCGCCATGCACAAAAGTTAACTCAAAGTGGATCAAGGAGCTAGATTCAAATCAGAGACTCTGCATCTGATAGAAGAAAAAGTTGGTTCCGATCTACATATTGTATGGTCAGGCTCCAAATTCCTTAATAGGACACCCATAGCACAAGAGTTAATAACAAGAATCAACAAATGGGAGTTACTTAAACTGAAAATTTTTTTCTCAGAAAGAGAAACAATAAGAGGGGTAAATATGGAGCCTATATCATGGGAACAAATTTTTACTCCTCACCCTTCAGATGGAGCCCTAATATCCAGAGTATACAAAGTATACAAAGAACTCAAATAATTAGACAATAAGATAACAAATAACCTAATGGGCCAAGGACCTGAACAGACACTTCTCAGAGGAGGACATTGAATCAATCAACAAGTACATGAAAAAATGCTCTCCATTTCTTGCAGTCAGAGAAATGCAAATCAAAACCACCCTAAAATACCATCTCAATCCAGTGAGATTGGCAGCCATTATGAAGTCAAACAACAACAAGTGCTGGCGACGATGTGGGGAAAAGGGTACTCTTGTACATTGCTGATGGGACCGAAACTGGTGCAGCCAATTTGGAAAGCAGTATGGAGATTCCTGGGAAGGCCGGGAATGGAAGCACCATTTGACCCAGCTATTGCCCTTCTCGCACTATTCCCTGAAGACCTTAAAAGAGCGTACTACATGGATACTGCCAATCGATGTTCATAGCAGCACAATTCACAATTGCTACACTGTGGAACCAACCCAGATTCCCTTCAATAGGTGAATGGATAAAAAAAAATGTTTTTTTTATATACTATGGAGGATTACACAGCACTAAAAAATGACAAAATAATGGAATTTGCAGGGAAATGCATGGCACTAGAGCAGATTATGCTTAGTGAAGCTAGCCAATCCCAAAAAAACAAATACCAAATGACTTCTTTGATATAATGAGAGCAACTAAGAACAGAGCAGAGAGGAAGAGCATGAAGAAAAGATTAACATTAAGCAGAGACATGAGGTGGGAGGGAAAGGTAGAGAAAAGAGAAATTGCATGGTAATGGAGGGAGACCCTTATTGTTACAAAAAAAATACATATAAGAGGTTGTGAGTGTAATGGAAAAATAAACAATAAGTGAAATGAATTACAGTAGGTAGGGTAGAGAGAGAAGATGGGAAGAGGGCGGAGGGGGAATAGTAGGGCATAGGAAAGCTAGCAGAATACAACAGTAACTAATAAGACATTATGTAAAAATATGGATGTGTAACTGATGTGATTCTGCATTCTATATTTGGAGTAAAAATGGGAGTTCATAACCCACTTGAATCTAATGTATGAAATATGATATGTCAAGAGCTTTGTAATGTTTTGAGCAACCAATAAAAGAAAAAAAAGTAGCAATATATATGCCAATCGAAAATCTTCATCAAATATATATAATCCAAAGATCGAAAAATATTCATTTTACTGAACATGGATTTATGTATAATGTTATTCAACTAGGAAGCTCACCCGTAGGTTGAATTTTCAGTTCCAACAGCGTTTAGGAGGAGTGATCTCTTCTCACAATTTGCATCTGCCAATTCAGCCACCTCACATGTGTGTACAAGTGATATCAGGTAGGATTCTATATGTGCATATAAAAATACATGTGCTGAATAGGCTACAGAGAAAGGGAGACAGGGATTCACATATTTGTTAATTTTAAAAACACATCTAGAACTATTTCAACAGAAAATTGACTAGATTTAAAACTCCTACATTATATAATGCAAAAAGCAATTCCAACTATACACCATGCCTCCTCTGAACTGCTTGTATTTCTATTCTTTTTGGGTTATTTTTCACCATCATTTTAGGATTATTAGTCAGAGACTAGTAGGGTACAGGTTAGTGTCAGGGATTAAGTATTTCAAATGGAAAATTGGAAAATGAATCCAATGTGTATGTAAATATGTGCTACACAAAAATCTTCCCACTCACATCCAGAACAATGCCTTGACATTACCTTCGCCCCAAGTAAGACACAATTAGAGTTGAAAAGTGTAAAAATCTAGGAATACATATATGGAATGGAATATGCTCGGGAGTTCACAACTTTGGAGGTGGTAGAGGAGTTTCCAAAAGTAAAGGACAGGGTAAACACTCCACAAACAAGGAGCTCTGCTGGCCTAAGAATTCTTGGGAAATGGCCTCTGAGGTTGGGATCCTGAAATATATGTTGCTGTCATGAGCTTTAGCTTCCTTCGTAGTGAGACCATCAAAGCTGGGTCTGCATCTATGTGACCGGGAAGAGATGGTTTCTTATATTCCAATGAACATGAGGCAGCAGTGCTCAATTCTCTCTTTGTAGGTAAACTGTGGCCACTGGATTCTAAGTGTCTCCCAGTGGGGACTGTGAAGACATTTGGTCATCCTCCACTTTTCATGGTGTTTTTTGCTGCTGCACTGGGAATTTGGTATTTGCTTCACAAAATATAAGAAGTTCATTTGGGATACAGTGCTGGAGGGAGTTCTGTCACTTGTGGTGGGTCAGGGTCTGCAGGAGAATGCACCAACCAGGCTTCTATCCCACAGAGCTTGCCCCCAATAACCATAGTAAACTTATTCTGAACATTGCCCTTAAAACTCTCCATATAACAGGATGCCTTTACATATAAGGGTCTCATGTCTGCACTATATCAGTCACAAGCCATTTGGAAGCCAATGGCAGATCCACGTAGCCCCTCCATGATGTTTTTTCACACACCTTCCCACCACTGCTCTAGGCCCACTACTCAGCAGGCTCCAAATTACTGGCATCTCGTGTTCTACATCATTTTCATGAAACCCAGTCAAACAAGGCACTGTCTGGAATACACATGATAAGCAACAGGACATCAAATTTTCTGCAGTTCCACCTGGTCATGGGAATTTAAAAAATTTCATGGTATTTATTTAGCAATTTTTCAAAAATGAAGTTAGAGGCACTGTGGGTCTCAATTCATTCAGGAACCATTAAGTGTTGAGAAAGTTCATTTCAATGAAAGCTCTGGAGAACTCTCAAAGTCAAGGCTTCTCAAAGAGTTACCAAATGGTCACATAAATCCAGGGCAATTGACGTCTACAATGTGAGGTCCATGTATGTTTTGACTCTCATCTATGGCTGCCATGTCTTTCAGAATAAAATCATGTGATATCCTGGCTGAGATTCCCAGGCCTCTGTTGAAAGCCACCCTGGGCATAGATCTCAGTTTCCAAGAGTGAGTCTTATGTGTGTCTTCCTAAAATCCCAACACAATTCATGGCAATACTTCTCTGAGGTCAATTCCAGAATGCAGTCTCTTAGGGGAATCACACCAGAGTTCAAGCACAGGTGGACCCAGTCATCCTTTCCAACCGCCACAAAAATTACCACAATTAAAATCAAAACACACCCACAGGGCCATCATCTTCTTCCATGTAGACACTCATCATAACCTCTAGCTGGAGGTTTCTATGAGCCCAAGGTAGTGTCCAAAATAAGCTCACTTGCCCTTTATTTGCCTAAAATCATGGTGGCCTGGACACTCTTCCTGTGAACCAGGAGTGATCAAATATTCCTGCTGTTAAAGTGTTCCACTTCTCCAATTTCGGCCTACTGGCTGTAGGGTATAGATTCTTTATGTGATTTGGAGTCATGAGAAAATCCAAGCACATATGGGCTAGCCTCTGCAGGGATTTCAAGAACTCATTTGACCCAAAGGATCCCTATTCTCACTTGATGGAGTTCAGGAACCTAAAACAAGAAGGCAAAAATATTCATCCACAATGACTGCTCTTTTGGACATTTTAGTTTTGGAAGAACATGGGATCTTTCTTTAGATCCATCAGGTGCTGAGAATCTAAGCCACAACCTCATACAAGGACAAGAGGCTGATTCAGACACATCCCATTCCAAAGCAATTAAGCAAAGAGCCACAGGTGGGGTCCATTCATTTCCATATGAAAACAGTGTTTTTCAGGCTACACAAAGGGGTGGCCTGAGGCAAAGACCTTTCTGACATTTAGGGTAATAGAAATAGAATTAAGCAAATGGCCCAAAGAAGGGTTTCTCCACTGAGACTTTACTGCACACACTGATATCTGAGTTTTCTGAGATGATCTCATTCCCTTCAGCTATCCAGAACATGGCCATGTCACAGAGCCTTGTGGTGTTACATATCTGGGAAATAAAACCATGAGTCTATTCTGGAGAGTGGCCAGAATTCACGTAGAAAACAGGAACTTTAGAAGATAGTAGATGTTGCCCATCCATAAGGCAAGCTGCAGTGCATTCATCAATTGCGCAGTATGAATTGCGGAAGCTTTCAACTAGAGACAACATATCCATTGGTGCATTCTCTTTTCTAATGTCTACAACCATGGATACAGTGGGATACACAGACATAGAAACACTCACAATGTAAAACGACTTACAAGAAACAGTCCACTCCAAACCAAACAAACCACCTTTCCTACCTATTCTCAGAACATGAGAAAAAACCACAAACTCACACCTACAACGGCAAAGGCACTTCCTTCCCCCAAATAGGTCTGTGACTATCCGGAGTGTCTTCTGACTGGTGGGCCATATTATGTTCCCCCAAAATGGCTTGTCCTGTTTCACATCTGGTCTCAATGTCCAACTCCGTGAAGTTGTAAGGAGCCAGCGGTGAGCCACTGCCTGCTTTCTCAGGAAAGGCCCCTCTTCAGAGCTCTGCTGGCATTTGGCCATCCTCACATCAGCAGGTACCAAGAAAGACTGACTATGTCTTTGGGAAAAGCAAACAAGTTAGCCCACTGGGTCTGGAGTGGGACTGGCTCTGGGTGCCTGGCTTCCTGGATCCCAAGTTCAGAGAAATCCATCACCAAGGAAGTGAAGTGAGGTCACTTCTTTCAGGAACTGAATATGGTCACTGCCTTGGTAACCACTTTGTCCTAACAGTTGCTTCCAAGGTTCCCATGAGATAGAGGCTGCCCCAACATCCTGTGACACATTCAGAAGTTAGAATGGTATATCAACCATAGGCACCCTGGAACAGCTCTCCACAGAGGCCTGGTTTGGTCCATCTTCTCTACATTAAGAAGAGAGAGGCTGATTCAGACACATCAATTCATCCTGACCAGGTTGTTTGCATGGAAGATGACTATTGCTCTCTCAGGTCCTACATAGCTGCCTACATCTTCTCCAAGGATCATTTCTTCATGGATCTTTGAGGTTCTAAGCAGGTGGAAGATCTTCTACATTTCTATATTGTAAGACCCACTCTGTCGCTGCTCTTAAGTTAGTTATATTGAGGGAACAGTGTATGGTTAGGGTTAATAACATGTTCGATTTGGGTTACGAATCATTCTGCGGGATGAATAATGGTATTGGCAACCTGCGATATTTACAAGAGTATACATGTGAAATATAAGTATGAAAGCAGAAATCTAGGTAAGATTTGAAGCCCAGAAGGGCATTGGGGACTTGAGTGGGATACTTAACTTTGAGTTATGTGCTGCACAGATGTCTCAGGTAAATCAATATACACTGGCATCCGACCTTGTACCTTGGATGATTGAATGTTGAAGAGAGCATCCAGTCAAAAACCGATAGTCGGTAGGATTAGGAAGGTAGTTGGTAGATTTAGAAAGAAGAGTGAGCATAGGATTTGGACCAAAATTTCTTCAGCAATAGGGTTTCGGGTAGAGAGTGTATGTAAATGTCAGCACATGTGAAGAGTCAGTCACAATGATGAACTCGGGAAAACATGTAGGAAAGCAGATATCAATAGAGACATTAGGAAATCAAGCAAAGTATAAAGTGTGTGATAGGGTTAGACATTTTCAACAGGTTTGAAGTTGAATATATAATCTTAGGAAGAAACAAATATGTAGTCACCAATAGGATTGATATTTGAGAGCATTAGGCAACCTGGACATGGATGATTTTAGTAATGGATGCTATCTTTCCATTTAGGCTTTGGTACAATTGTAAGTGTGACCTTTGCTTTTTGTGTCCGGAATATTTCTGTGATAAAATGTGTATGTAGATCAGGTGACATGAGTATGTCTTCCACCATTTCTGAGAGCAATATTTTGAAGATTTATAAATTAGTATGGGGGTACAAATAGGTGTACCCTGTTTCTATTAATATAGACATAATGCATGAATAGACAATACTGTGAATAAATAATATAACTGGATCCACTTTAAATAATGGATTGAATGGATATCTGAAAATATATAAGAAATGTTATATTGATATACAATCATTAATTCCAACCAGTTATATATCTAATGATTATCTTATGGTTATGGTTAATCATGAAGGGTGTGTGAGTTTTTCTTCAAAATTGATTATGGAAATCGAAAACAATATATTTGGAAAAAAAGTCTCATGAATAGACCAGTCAAGAAACATAGAGAAATACATGTGTTCTGGAGCAGGAAGTGACTGAAAGTGAAACAAATGCCTATAAATTTGCTAACTAGTGAATGAAATATATATCCTAAGATGTGCATAAACTGAAGAAATAGTAATGTACCAGTGTGGAATAAAAATTAACGTCAAAATACACATCGTGTCCCATAGGAACCAACATGCATTGATGTTCAACTGGGTCAGTTAATGTAGACATATTAGAATTTGTATGCACCTTTCACTGAAGTTAGTTCTCAGTACTAGGAAACAAATATGTATTTCAGGTGTTTGAGTATTTCTAAGAATCATCTTGTGAAAAGTTGATTATTAATCCACATACATGAACATGAATGAATTTAGGGAGTGTATATAAGACACATAATTTTCATATTTTTAAAAATCTGGAGAGTATATACACACACACACACACACACACAAACACAGAAATTAAAAAATAGCAATATATATGCCAATCGAAATTCATCATGAAATATATATCATAAAGATGCAAAAACATTCATTTTACTGAACATGGGTTTATGTATAATGTTGTTCCACTGAGAAGCTCACCCATAGGTTGAATTTTCAGTTCTAACAGCGTTTAGGACGAGTGATCACTTCTCACAATTTGTATCTGCCAAGTCATGTAACTCAAAAGAATGTATGTGTGATACCGTGTAGGATTCTATTTGTGCATATAAAAATACATGTGCTGAATACGCTCCAGAAAATGGGAGACAGTAATTCACATATTTGTTAACTTTCAAAACACATGGAGAACTATTTCAATTAAAAATTGACTAGATTCATAATACCTACCCTTTATCATGCAAAAGGCAAGTCCAACCCTGAACTGCATGTATTTAAGTACTGTTTGGGTTATTTTTCTCCATCATATTAGAATTAGTAGTCAGAGTCTATTAGAATATGGGTTAGTGTCAAGGATTCAGAATTTCGAATGGAAAAATAGGAAAATTAATCCAATGTGTATGCAAATATGTGCTAAAACAAATCTTCTGACTCTCATCCAGAACAATGCCTTGAAATTATCTTCGCCCCAAGTAAGACACAATTAGAGAAGAAAAGTTGCAAAATCTGTGATTACATTTCTGGAATGGAAAATGCTCAGGAGTGCACAAACTTGGAGGTGGTATAGGAGTTTCCAAAAGTAAGAACAGGGTACACACTCCACAAACATGGAGCTCTGCATGCCTAAAACTTTTAGAGAAACTCCCAGTGAGGTTGGGAAATCATATATAGGTTTTTGTCAGGAGTTAAGCTTCCTTTGTAGTGATACCCTCAAAGCTGGGTCTGCATCTATGTGACCTGGAGGACAAAGTTTCTTATTTTCCAATGAACACAAGGCAGCACTGCTGAATTCTCTCTTTGTAGATAAACTGTAGCCCCTGGGGGTTTATTTTCTCCCCGTGTGGACTGTGAAACAATTTGGTCATCCTCCACTTTTCGTGGTGTTTCTTGCTGCTGCACTTGGAGTTTGGTACATGCTTCACGAAATACAAGGAGTTCAACTGGGAAACAGTGCTGGAGAGAGTTCTGTCACGTGTGGTGGGTTATGGTCTGCAAGAAAATGCACAAACCAGGCTTCTATCTCTCAAAGATTGCTCCCTTGTCCATAGCAACCTGATTCTGAACATTGCCCTGAAACCTCGCCATAGAACAAGATGCCTTTACATATAAGGGTCTGAAGTCTGCACTATGTCAGTCACAAGCCGTTTGGAAGCCAATGGCAGATCCACATGGACCCACCATGATATTTTATCACACACCTGCCCACCACTGCTCTACGCCCACTACTCAGCAGGCTACAAATTACTGGCATCTCTGTTCTAAACAATTTTCAGAAAACCATGTCAATCAAGGAACTGTCTGGTACACTCATAATAAGCAATAGGACATCGAATGTTTCTGGAGTGCCACCTGGTCATGGGAATTTCAAAAATTTCATGGTATTTATCTATCCATTTTTCAAGGATGACATTGGATGCACTGTGAATTTCAATTATTCAGGAACCATTAAATGTTGAGAAAGCTCAATTCAAAGAAAATTCTGGAGAACTCTCACAGGCAAGGCTTTCCAAAGAGTGGACAAAAGGTCACTTGAAGCCAGGACCATTGAGGTCTACAATGTGAGGTCCTATGTGTTTTGACTCTCAACTATGGCTGCCAAGTCTTTCAGAATAAAATCATGTGATATCCAGGCTGAGATTCCCAGTTCTTCGTGGAAAGCCACCCTGGTCCTAGATCTCAGGTTCCAAGGGCGACTCTCATGCGTGGCCTCCTAAAATCCCAACACAATTCATGGCAATACTTCTCTGAGGTCAGTTTCAGAACTCAGTCTCTAAGGGGAAACACGCCAGAGTTCAATCCCTGGTGACCCAGTCATCTCTTCCAACCGCCACACCAATGACCAGAATTAAAACCAAAACACTCACACATGCCCCTCATCTTCTTCCATATAGACACTAATCATAACCTTGGCTGGAAGTTTCCATGAGGCACACAGCCCAAGACAATGTCAAAATAAACTCCCTTGCCCTTCATTTGTCTAAAGTCAGTGTTTCTGGACACTGTTCCTGTGAACCAGGGCTGATCAAAGATGCCTGCCATTAATACTGTTCCGCTTCTCCAATTTGAGGCATAGTGACTGTCAGGTATAGTTTCTTTATGTGATTTAGAGTCATGAGAAAACCCAAGCACCTATGAGCTAGCCTCTGCAGGGCTTGAAGGACTCAGTTGACCCAAAGGATCCCTCTTCTCACTTGATGGAGATCAGGAACCTTACAGAGGAAAGCAAGAGACTTCATCCACAATGATTGCTCTTTTGGCCATTTTGGAATTGGATGCACACATGGGATCTTTCTTTAGATCCATCAGGGCTGAGAATCTGAGCCATGGACTCACACTGCACTAAGAGGTGGATTCAGACATATCCCTTTGCAAAGCAATTAAGCAAAGATCCACATGTGATGCCCATTTATTTCCATTTGAAAACTGATATTTTCAGGCTTTGGAAAGGTGTGGCCTTAGGCAAAGACCTTCCTTACATTCAGGGCAACAGAACAATAGAAAAGCAAATTCCCAAAGCAGAGTTTCTCCACTGAGACTTTCCTGGTCACACTGATATCTGAGTTTTCTGTGATACTCACCATTCCCTTCAGCTATCCAGTACATGGCCATGTCCCAGATTGTGGAGGAGATACATATCTTGAACACAAAACCATGAGCCTATGGGAGAGTGGCCAGAATTCAGGAAGAAATCAGGAATGTAGAAAGGTAGTAGGTGTTGCCCATCTATATGGTAAGCTGCAGTCCATTCATAAATTGGACAAGATGAATGCTGCGAAGATTTCTACTAGACAGGACACATCCTTTGATGCATTCTCTTTTCTATTGTCTACAACCACGGACACAGTGGGATACACAGAATCACTCACCTTCTCAAAGCACTTACTAGAAACAGGCCACTCCAAATTAAACAAACCGACTTTCCTACATATTCTTAGAAGATGAGACAAAATCACTAACACACAAACACACCCAAAAAGGCACCTTCTTTCCCCAAGTAGGTCTCTGACTATCCGGAGCATCCTCTGACTGGTGGACCATACTATGTTCCCCTGAAATTGGCTGTCGTATGTCAGATCTGGTCTCCTTGGCCAAAACTGTGAAGTTGTCAGGAGCCAGCGGTGAGCCACTGCCTGCTTTATCAAAAAAAAAGCCCCTCTTCAGAGCTTTCCTGGCATTTGTCCATCTTCAATTCAGTAGTTGCCAAGAAAGACTGACTCTGTCCTTGGTTAATCCAAACATGTAAGACCACTGCAACTGGGACTGGGCCTGCCTCAGGGTGCCTGGCTTCCTGGATCCAAAGTTCAGAGTGTTACATCAACAAGAAAGTGACGTAGGTCACTTCCTCTAGAACTGAATGAGGTCACTGCCTTGGCAACCACTTTGTCCTAACAGTTGCTTCGAAGGGTCCATGAGATGGAGGCTGCCCCTACTTCCTTTGACACTTTCACAAGTTAAAATGGAATATCAACCATAGGCACCCGGGAACAGCTCTCCACACAGGCCTGGTTTGGTCCATCTTCTCTACATTAAGAAGAGAGAGACTGCTTCAGACACATCCCTTCATCCTTACCTGGTTGTTTGTCATGGAAGATGACTTTTGCTCTCTCAGGTCCTTCATAGCTGCCTATATCTTCTCCAGGGATAATTTCTGCATGGACCTTTGAGGTTCTCTGCAGGTTGAAGAGATCCTACATTCCTGTATTGTAAGACCAACTCTGTCCCTGCTCTTCTATAAAGGTAGATTGAGGGAATCGTGTATGTTTAGGGTTAATAACATGTTTGATTTGGGTTAGGATCATTCTGCTGGATGAATAATGGTATTGGAAACCTGCGGTATTTATAAGATTATACAGGTGAAATATATGTATGAAAACAGAAATCTCAGTAAGATTTAAAGCCCAGAAGGTCATTGGGTCCTTGATTGGGATAGTTAGCTTTGAATTATGTTCTGTGCAGATGTCTCAGAAAAATCTAGACACAATGGCATAGGATCTTGTACCTTAGATGATTGAATGTTGAGGAGAACATCCATTCAAAAAGGGAGAGTTGTTAAGATTACGAAGAGAGTTGGTAAGATTAGAAAAAAGTGTGAGTATAGTATTTTGACAAAAAGTTCTTTAGCAATAGGGTTTTGGGTAGAGAGAAAATGTAAATGTCAGCACATGTGAAGAGTCAGTCACAATGATGAACTGGGGAAAATATGTAGGAAAGCAGATATCAATAGAGACATAAGGAAATCAGGCAAAGTATAAAATGAGTGATACCAATAGATATTTTCAACAGGCTTGAGATTGAATATATAATCTTAGGAAGAAACAAATATGTAGTCACCAATAGGATTGACATTTGAGAGCATTAGGCAACATGGACATGGGTGATTTTCATAATCCATACTCACATTCCATTTAGGCTTTGGTAAATCGTAAGTGTGACTTTGCATTTTGTGGCCAGAATATTACTGTGATAAAATGTATATGTAGATCAGGTGACATGAGTATTTCTACCACCATTTCTTGGAGCAATATTTTGAAGAGGTGTAAATTAGTATTGGGGGTACATAGAGGTGTACCATGTGTGTATGAATATAGACATAATGCATGAATAGACCATACTGCGAATAAATAATACAACTGGTTGAAACTTTAGAAATTGGAATAAATTGATATCTGAAAATACACAGGGAATCATATATTGATATACATACATTCATTCCAACCATTTATACATCCAATGGTAATATTAGGGTTGTGGTTCATCATAAAGAGTGTGTGAATTTTGCTTCAAAATTGATTATGGAAATCGAAAGTAATGTGTGTGGAAAGAAGTCTCATGAAATGACCAGTCAAAAACAAAGAGGAATACAGATGTTCTGAAGCAGGAAGTGATAGAATGTGTTACAAATTTCTTTAAATTTATGAAGTTGTGGCTGAAATGTATATTCTATGATGTACAAAAACTGAAGAAATAGTAATGTACCAGTGTTGTATAAAAATGAACGTCAAAATACACATCATGTCCCATAGGAATCTACTTGCATTGATGTTAAAGTGGGTCAGTTACTGTAAAAATATAAGGATTTGTTTGCACCATTTACTGAAGTGAGTTTTCAATACTATAAAACAAATATGTATTTCAGATAGATGAATATTTCTGAAAATAATCTTATGAAAATTTGAATATAAAACCACATACATGAACATGAATGAATTTAGGTAGTGTATAATAAGATACATATATTTCATATTTTGACAAATCTAGAGTGTTTATATATATATATATATATATATATATATATATATATATATATATATACAAAATACACACAGAGACATTAAAAAGTAGCAATATATATGCCAATTAAAATTCATCGTGAAATATATATCATCCACAGATCCAAAAATATTAATTTTACTGAACATGGATTTATGTATAATGTTTTTTAACTAAGAAGCTCACTCATAATTTGAATTATCAGTTCCAAAAGCGTTTAGGAGGAGTGATTTCTTCTCACACTTTGTATCTGCCAAGTTAGCCACCTCTCAAGAATACAGGTGTGATACCAGGTAGGATTCTATATGTTCATATAAAAATACATGTGCTGAATTGGCTACAGAAAAAGGGAGACAGGAATTCACATATGTGTTAACTTTAAAAACACATGCAGAACTCTTTCAACAAAAAATTGACAAGATTTACAACTCCAACCCTATATCATGCAAATAGGAAGACCAACTATACACCATGCCTCCTCTGAAGTGCTAGTATTTCTATTCTGTTTGGGTTATTTTTCTCCATTATATTAGAATTAGTAGTCAGAATCTAGTAGGGTATGGGTTAGTGTCAAGGATTCAGTATTTCGAATGGAAAATTGAAAAATGAATCCAATGTGTATGTAAATATGTGCTACACAAAAATCTTCCAACTCTCATTCAGAACAATGCCTTGACAATACCTTCGCCCCAAGTAAGACACAATTAGAGGAGAAGATTTAGAAAACCTGTGAACAAATATCTGGAATGGAATATGCTCAGGAGCCCACAACCTTGGAAGTGGCAGAGGAGTTTCCAAAGGTAAGGGAAAGGGTAAACACTCCACAAACATGGAGGTCT
Source organism: Callospermophilus lateralis (assembly GCF_048772815.1). NCBI lineage: Eukaryota > Metazoa > Chordata > Mammalia > Rodentia > Sciuridae > Callospermophilus > Callospermophilus lateralis. The sequence goes on along the minus strand of NW_027517105.1, from coordinate 541,220 downwards.
GCTGGCATAGAGACTTCTTGAGAAACTGCCTGTGAGGTTGGGCACTTGAAAAATATGTTGTTGTCAGGAGCTTTAGCTTCCTTTCTAGTGAGACCATAAAAGCTTGGTCTGCATCTATGAGACCTGGAGGACATGCTTTCTTATTTCCCAATGAACATGAGGCAGCAGTGCTAAATTCTCTTTTTAGGTAAACTGTGGCCACTGGGGGCTAAAGGTCTCCCCATGTGCACTGTGAAGCCATATGGTCATCCTCCATTTTCATTGTGTTTCTTCCTGCTGCACTGGGAGTTTGGTATTTGCTTCACGAAATAAAAGGAGTTCAATTGGGTCACAGTGCAAGAGGGAGTTCTGTCATGTGTGGTGGGTTAGGTTCTGCTTGAGGATACAAGAACCAGGATTCTATCCCACATAGCTTGCCCCCTTGACCATAGCAATCTGATTCTGAACAATGTCCTGAAAACTATCCATATAACAAGTTGCCTTTACATGGAAGGTTCTGCTGGCTGCACCATGTCAGTCTCAAGCCATTTGGATGCCAATGGAAGATCCACATGGCCCCACCACAGATGTTTTATCACATACCTGCCCACCACTGCTCTAGTACAACTACTCAACAGAGTCCAACTTACTGGCATCTCTGTTCTACACCATTTACATGAAACCCAGTCAATCAAGGCACTGTCTGTTATATTCATGATCAGTAACAGGACATCCAAATGTTCTCCAGTGCCACCTGGTGATGGGAATTTCAAAAATTTTATGGTATTTTTCTAGCCATTTTTCAAGGATGAAGTTGGAGGCACTGTGAGTTTCAATTCTTTCAGGAACCATTAAATTTTTAGGAAGCTAATTTCAATGAAAGCTCTGGAGAACACTCACAGGTAAGGCTTCCCAAAGAGTGGCCAAAAGATCACATGATATTATTCCCATTGAGGTCTACAATGTGAGGTCCATATGAGTTTTGACTCTCAACTCTGGGTGCCAAATCTTTCAGAATAAAATCATGTGGTATCCTGGCTGAGAGGCCTAGTGCTCTGTGGAAAGCCATCCTGGGCCTAGAACTTAGTTTCCAAGGGCGACACTCATGCCTGGCTTCCTTAAATCTCAACACTATTCATGTCAATACTTCTCTGAGGTCAGTTTGAGAACTCAGATTCTAAGGGAATCACACCAGAGTTCAAGAACATGTGGACCAAGTCATCTCTTCCAACCGCCACCCAAATGACCACAATTTAAAACAAAACACTCCAACGTGGCACTCATCTTTTTCCATATAGACACTCATAATGACCTCTGGCAAAAATTTTCCATGAGGGGCACAGCCCAAGACCGTGTCCAAAATAAGCTCTCTTGCACCTAATTTGCCTAAAGTCAGGGTGGCCTGGACACCCTTCTTGTGAACCAGGAGAGATCAAATAGGCCTCCCATTAATACTGCTTCGCTTCTTCAATTTGAGGCCAACTGACTGTGGGGTTTGGATTCCTTATGTGAATTGGAGTCTTGAGAAAACCCAAGCAACTATGGGCTAGCCTCTGCAGGGCTTTGAAGAACTCATTTGAACCAAAGGATCCCTATTCTGACTTGATGGAGGTCAGGAAAGTTACAGAAGAGGCGAGAGACTTCATCCACAAGGACTGCTTTTTTGGCCATTTTGGTTTTGGATGTACACATGGGATCTTTCTTTAGATCCATCAGGAGCTGAGAATCTAAGCCACACCCTCACACAAGGCAAATAGGCTGATTCAGACACATCCATTCCAAAGCAATTAAGCAAAGAGCCACAGGTAATGCCCATTCATTTCCATTTGGAAACTGTTTTCTTCAGGCTTCACAAAGTGGTGGACTGAGGAAAAGACCTTCCTGACATTCAGGGCAACAGAAGAATTGGTAAACAAAAGGCCCCAAGCAGGGTTTCTTCACTGAGACTTTCCTGGTCACACTGATATCTGAGTTTTCTTAGATGCTCGCCATTCCCTTCAGCTATTCAGTACATGGTCATGTCACAGAGCTTCAATGTTGTACATATCTTAAACACAAAACCATGAGCCTATTCTGGAGAGGGGCGAGAATTCAGGAAGAAAACAGGAACTTAGGTAGATAGCAGGTGTTGCACATCAATAAGGCAAGCTGCAGTCCATTCATAAATAGGGCAGGATGAATGCTGGGAAGCTTTCTACTAGATAGGACATATTCATTGATGCATTCTCCTTTCTAATGTCTACAACCACGGACATAGTGGGATACACAGACATAGAAACACTCACCTTGTCAAACGACTTAGTAGAAACAGTTCACTCCAAACAAAACAAACCACCTTTCATACCTATTCTCAGAACATGAGACAAAACCACAAACCCACACCCACACCACAAAGGCACCTCCTTCCCCCATGTAGGTCTGTGACTATCCGGAGTGTCCTCTGACTGGTGGGCCATACTATGTTCTCTGGAAATGGCCTGTTCTGTCTCAAATCTGGTCTCCTTGGCCAACTCTGTGAAGTTGTCAGGGGCCAGCGGTGAGCCACTGCCTGCTTTCTCAGGAAATGCCCCTATTCATAGCTTTCCTTGCATTTGGCCATCCTCACATCAGTAGGTTCCAAGAAAGACTGAGTCTGTCCTTGGTAAATCAAAATAAGTTTCACCACTGGGACTTGGACTGGGACTGGCTCTTTGTGCCTGGCTTCCTGGATTCCAAGTTCAGAGAGTTCCATCACCAAGGAAGTTAGGTGAGGTCACTTCCTTCAGGAACGGAATGAGGTCACTGCCTTGGCAACAACTTTGTCCTAACAGTTGCTTCCAAGGTTCCCATGAGAAGGAGGCTGCCCCTACTTACTGTGACACTTTCACAAGTTACAGTGGTATGTCAACCATAGGCATGCAGGAGCAGCTAAGCAAATGACTGCTTTGGTCCATCTTCTATACATTAAGAAGAGAGTGGCTGATTCAGACACATCCCTTCATCCTGAGCAGGTTGTTTGCCATGGAAGACTTTTGCTGTCTCAGGTCCTTCATAGTTGCCTACATCTTCTCCAGGGATCATTTCTGCATGGACCTTTGAGTTTCTCAGCAGGTGGAAGATCCTCTATATTCCTGTATTTTAAGACCAACTCTGTCCCCACTTTTCTGTAAAATTAGATTGAGAGAACAGTGTATGGTTAGGTTTAATAACATGTTCGATTTGGTTTAGAAAGGAAACTACACGGTTGAGCAAACAGGGTCCTACCGTTAGCAATAATATGAGGATTATAAATGGACCAGCCATGGCAGATAAAAGCATAGTTAACCAGGTTGACTATGTGAACAAAGAATCAAACCTCCCTTCTGGGGCCTCTGTCTCTCTTTGACGCTCTTCAAGTCGTTTTCTTAATTTACTCATAGATTCTTTTACAACTCCAGTATTGTCGGCATAAAAAAAACATTCTTCCCTCAATGCAAGCAAAAAGGCAACTTTCTCTCATGAAGAGGAGGTCCAACACTCGCCTGCTCTGTAAAACAACTTCAGAGAGAGAGAGGATAAAATTCCTGTAAAGCTGTGATGTCGGTTTTTAATGTCTTTAAGCTTTGGTCTATTTCTGCTTCTAATTGTGTCTTTGTTGTGTCTCATGGACTAGGGCAGTTGTTCCTATGCCCACCCCTTCAGCAATTATTATTCCTCATAGGATGGCCAAAGTGAGGGATACAGGTTCCCGGTGGAACCGGGTTGTATGCCCCCCTATTTGAACTTTAAATGAACCTACGTCATGATAGAGCACTCTGAAAAACATCTGCATCATTATATAATTAATCACATCTATTGACCATTTTATGTAAACATAAATAATGTTAAAGTGTATAGAATTATACTGTTTTAGGAATGGCCAAGAAAATGCACCTAAGATAGCACCAAAGTGAGGAAAACATTCTTATTTGGTTGCATCCGGATTTAGAGGGCATTGCTTCTGTTGTAATCAATTAATCCCCTGAACCCCAAGTTTTGGTAGTTTTAGAATTTGTACCCAACATGAAAGGGAAGGGGCTCAGAAGTTCACAGTCTGCAGAAATTCACAAAAATTAGTTTTTGTTTCTCTTTTTTTTCCTCTGTTCTGGGCAAGTTAACTTTTCAAGGACACCTTGGAAGGGGAGAGCTTTTTTGTCTCTTTTTTTTCTCCCTGCCAGCTGTCACCATGGAGACCAGTTGCTAACTTTTTTATCTTAGAAATGTAGGCATCTTGGTGAAGCCCCAGCTCAAGGCCAGAGGCCTTGTTCACATATTTTGTGAAAAACTGGAAAGGCAGTGTCTAGCTTAGGGGTGGTGATTTTTCCAGCCAGTGGCCAAGTAGAACAGGGCAACACGAAAAGTGGAAGTTTATGTACATTGAACTCTTTCAGAGGGACTCTTTTGCTGAAAGACCTAAAGTAAGCCTTGGTGAAGACTTCTGGAGAAGGTCATTTAAGACATTTCTGTGGACCTGGTACAGAGGGGGAAGACGGGGTAGTCGAGGCTGAGAGCAGCTCCGTGAATCTAAGAATGAGAAAAGAGAGATGTAAAAGAAAAATGCTAAAGGGGTTTGGGATTTTCCTAGAACAAAACTTGAGCATTAGAACAGGTAGAGCAGAGGGGAAGATGGGAGTAAATATTCCAAAAAGCCTTTGAGGGACTTTAAATTCTTAGAAACCTCTTTTCAGTGATGACAAAGCAACTTTAAATGCCATTTTTATTACATCGTGGATAGGGGTCTGAGGGCTCTTCTCAGCTGGTTTGAGCTTTGGGTTAGCTTGCTTGAGGACTTGGTGGGACCTAGTGCAGGCCCTGACAGGAAAAGAGAGGAGTGAGTTGGTGAAGGGGTACCTCGGTACCTGCTACCTCAGCAACGGGGCAATGTTCTGAGAACCAGCGGAGGTTTGGGTTTTTGATTTAGTAATTGGAGAGGAGAAATCAGGTTGCTAAGATGGGAGTGATAGCAGAGAGTCTAGAGCAGAAGGCTGAGGGTGAGGAACTATTGGAGAAGCATAGTACAGGATGTGAGCAAAAGAGGAAAAAGGATTCCACATAGGGAAATTTCCCCCTTTTGAGAACTTGCCGAAGTTAAAAATGTCACTCAGAATTTGAGGATCTAGAGAACCCTCTGGGGGCCATAGTATTTGGTTGTCTAATTGGTAATATGGCCAATGCTGTGTACTGAAATTGATGAGGAGTTTGGGTTCCACCAGGCAGCCCCTGTATGCTCACATTCCCTTGACTTACACAAGAAGTCGGCTTCTGCCCCACACAGCCGTGGCTGTTTGTGGCTTTGATAGTCCGCCAGGCAAACATAGTAATCTAGGCTAGCCAACCTGAATCTGTCTCGCGTGTCCCTGCATCCATAATGTTTGTTTCCATTATCTATGGTACAGAAGAGATTTAATGGAATTTTAGTGGGATCCTCTTCATCAGGGATATCTCAATAGGAAAGACCTATACCGACCTGACAAATGTCTGGGTGGAGAGATGGCCACCAGGTCTCTATGGGGCCTGTATGCGAGATAGACCATACTTCTTGTCTAGTAGGATTTGTGATCAGCCATTGCTGCTGAACGGGGTGATGAGGGTTAGAACTACTGGTGGCCAAGGGGAGAGTCTATAGTCTTATCCACATAGCGAATACGCAATTTGAAATGGTTAGCAGGCTTTTCCAGTTTCCAACCAGAGTCTGGACACAGCGAAGGCTTGAGATGAGAGGCATGGATCCAAAAAGTGATTCCGTCTACTTTTACCGCTTTAGGTTTTATAAGTAGCACCTGGTATGTTCCTTTCCAGTGGGGTTCCAGGGATGACACCTGATGTTGTCTTATGTAGACGAAGTCTCTTACTTGATATTGATTTAGAGTCCCCTCCTCCCCTGGTTGGTAGGCAGTGGCCAGCTGTTTCCACAGGTATCGCTGAGTTCTTTCAATGACTTTAAGTCTGTCAAGCAAGGGGGTGTGGAAGTGATCGTTAGGCCTTAGAGTTGGGGTTAGGTCCCTTACTGGATGATGGGAATCATAGAGAATTTCATAGGGGGTGAGGTTACACAAAGAAAGAGAGGGAATATTTCTCGCATGAAACAGTGCATAAGGCAGGAGCATAATCCAATCTTTTATGCCGGGCTCTAAGCTTAATTTTGTTAAGGTCTCCTTAATGGTTCTATTTATTTTTTCTACCTGTCCTGAGCTCTGGGGTATATAAGCATAATGTAACTTAAAATTAATCCACAGGGTCCCAGTTAACACCTGACTTACCTGGGCCATGAACACCAGTCCATTATCAGACCCTATTACCTTAGGCAGACCGTATCTTGGAAAAATATCTTTCAGAATCTTCTTGAAAATCATTTGTGCAGTTTTTTTTTTTTTTTTTTTTTTTGTGTGTGTGTGTGTGTGTGTATGTGTGGAAGGCTTCAGTCCATCCTGAAAATGTATCTACAAAGACTAGGAGGTATTTAAGTCCATACCTTGCTGGCTTAATTTCAGTATTGTCCACTTCCCAAAATTGTCGTTTTCTGGTTCCTCATAGGTGCTTTCCTCTAGGAAACTGGAAGGGTAAGCATTAACCAATTGACGGACTCAACAGGCTTTTGTTACCCATTCAGTTATTTCCTTTCGCTGTGAGTCGGTTAGTGGAAAACTCTGTTCTTAATCCTACAGGAATGCCTGCAGTTTCATTGAACCAAGGTGAGTGAGTTGGTGTACATTTTTAACGTAGTGTAGGGCTTTCTGTAATTGCAGCCTGAGCTCAGTGAAGTTGAGGTGTTCAGTGTCAGTGTCCATAGATATTATAAAAAACTTCCTGGTGATAAGGGGTCCATTGGAATTGGGCATCTCCCTCTAACACCGGGTATAAAGGAGCAGCTAAAAACGCAAACCCAGGTATCCATAACCTGCAAAAGCCAGCAGTCCCAAGAAACTCTCTGAGTTGTCTCCTGTTAGATGGGGGTGGTATCTAGGCAATGGTTTGTTTTCTGGGCTCAGTGAGCCATCGTTTACTGCCCCTAAGGAAACAGCCCGGAAGATTACTTCATGGCAGCAAATTTGTGCCTTTTTGGCCGAAACTCTATACCCGAGTTGAGCAAGCTCATATAATAGTGCTTGGGTCCCAGACTCACAGTTTTCCTTGGTGTTGGCTGCCAGTAGCAGGTCATTCAAGTATTGAAGCTGGGTGACTTTGGGGTGCGTAGTTCTGAAATTGCTGAGATCTCTGTGGAGGGCTTCATCAAAGAGAGTGGGGGAGTTTTTGAACCCCAGTGGGAGTCTAGTCCAAGTTAGTTGACCAGACGTTCAGGTTTCTGGGTCTACCCACCCGAAAGCAAACAGCAAATGACTATCTTTATGCAGAGGCAAGCAAAAGAAAGCATCTTTTAAGTCCAGAACAGTATACCATTTCCGCTCAGGGTTCAGAGTGCTAAGCAGATTGTACGGATTAGGTACCGTGGGGTGAATGTCCTGCACTCTGTTGTTGATCTCTCTTAGGTATTTAACAGGGCAATTGTCCCGGTTCCTTGCTTTTTTTTTCTAGTAGCAGGGGAGTGTTCATGGCCAATTGACAGGGCTTTAGGACGCCTAAGGTCAGATATTTCTGAATATGGGGCCTTATCTCATCTTTAGCTTTTTTTGCTTAGAGGATATTATTTGACATTAATTGGGGAGGCTGAGGTTTTTAACTCCACTGTTATTGGAGGTTGTTTCACGGCCAGGTTTAACCCAGCAGTTTTTGCCCAGGCATCTGCGTAATCTGTTATCCATTTCTGGTGTAGCTTGCCTGTTTGATCAGTCTTGGGGGGTGTGAAGAGTGGATGTTCATCTTCTACTAATTTAGTTAAAGCCGTGACTATAGGAGTTTATACTAAAGGATTTAGAAATTTCATTTGGTAGCCTTCAGGTTTAAAACTTATTTAGGCCAAGAGCTTGGTGAGCAGATCTCTGCCCATCAATGGGTCCAGGCATTCCTCGATTACTAGGAAGGAGTGATGGATTTTTCCTTTACCTAGGTCCATGGTCCTCTTAGTAGTCTAAGCCCGATATTTACTGCCATTAGCCCTTTGAACTACAGACCTTTTATTTGATAGAGGGCCCAATGGGGCCTTAAGGGCTTCGTATACTGCTCCTGTATTCATTTCAAAGTTTACTGGGGTCCGCTACACTTCAAAAGTTACCCTGAGCTAGGGGAAGTGATCTGAGCCCCAACTTTCTTAGTCATGCACCAGAGTCACAATGGCTGGCTGGCGTGGCTGTCTCTTTATAGGGCACTTTTTGGCCCAGTGTCCTTTTTTTTTTACAGTAGGCACATTGATCTGAGGCCAGGGGTGGCCTCTGGCATGGCCCCAGGTAACCCTTACTGTCACCTTACGTCTTAATTTCTGGCCTCTTTCTTGTTGTGACAAGGATCTTGGTCAATCCCTTAGTCTATCTTTTGCTTCTCTCATCCTTCCTTTGCTCCCTTTCTTTCTCCCTGTTTCTCTCTTATAGTATACTTTCTCAGCTTCTCTGACTAAATCTCTCTTTTAAATTTTTTTAATATCCATGGCAGCTTGCCCAATTAAGGCCATTGTTACAGATGAATTTTGATCCGCTGCCTGAGGATCGAAAGGAGTATATCTTTTATATGCCTCCATAATTCTTTCTAGAAACAAAGAGGGAGATTCATCAGGCCTTTGAATAATTTCTCTTACCATGGCCAAATTAGTTGGTCACATAGCAGCCCCTTGGAGACCTGCTATTAGAGCCAGGCAATAATTGGACAGATGCTCTTTATCTTCAAAGGTGTTGGGGTTCCAGTTGGGTTGGTTTAAGGGTAAGCTGGCTTTGATTATGTTGGGAAGTTGTGTTGGTCGCCAATCAGGTCCGAGGATATTTTTTTTTTTTTAGCTTCTTGGAGGTTTTTCTCTTATTCCTCTGTCATAAAGAAAGTCCCTAGGAGTTGTTGGCAGTTATCCCAAGTAGGCAGGTGTAAAAACGTTGGCGAGTTCTCTGAGTTCTTGTAGCTGGGCCAGCTTCCTCCAGGGAAGGAGGGGCTCTGTGTGCCACGGGACTGTCATCTGGATGGCGCTGGGCAATCCTAGCTTCTTTGAATGGTGGAGAGGCTGAGTCAGCAGCAGGGGAATCACTTAGAGGGTGTTGGCAGTTGGGGGATGAAGGCAGAGGATAAGGAGGGGGAGAAGAGTCCAGTAGAGTCTTGAGACTCAGGGAGAACAGAGGGTGCAGGAGGAGGAGCAGAGAGTTAAAGAGATAGAATCATGGGGGAAGGAGTAGGAGTCCGTGCAGGGACAAGGAAAGGCTTCACCCTTGGAGGAGGAGATTTGCAGAGGTCCTGACAAGTTAAGATATATGGCTGTTGATCTGGACGTCTACGTGGCCCCGGCTAAAAGACAATATCTCGAACTTTTCAAATTAGTGCGAAGTAGAAAGATCCTTCTAGGGGCCATCTGACTACAAAGTTGGGTCATTCTGAGACACAGAATCTGCAAGATCCGGCGTTTTACTGAAAATGAAAGATTCTGAGCCCTTAAGCAGACTTTGGTCTAGTGATCAAGGGTCATGAACAGAGGCATTGAAGTGCTCTGTCCCATAATGAAATATACACAGACAATAAAAGCAATGACACAAGACACAGACAAGACAAGACAATAAAGACAGGCAATGGACGTCCAATACTGAGACCATGACTGAGTAGCCGGCAAAACATGATGGGCTGGCAATACCGAATCCGAAACAAAATATCACTGAATAAAGGAGACTATTGTTCCTCGATTTCATGAGTTCATCCCCCAGGGACATGGCCTGTGGCTCTGTTACATGTGTGTCAGCCACCATGGGAGAGAGCTCACGCTCTTTACCAATAGCCATTTTGTGAAACCCTAACCTGAATCCTGAAACCAGAAAGAGGGGCCTTATTTATCCCCAGAGGAGCCCGTTGGGGGTCTTTCATCTGCGGCTGCCGGATCTCACTGGGGCCACCAGATGTAAAGATCGGGCGAGGGTGGGTGGAAGAGACCACCAAGAGACTGTCTCATGCAACAGCAAAGGCTTTATTGGGAGTCCGGCATGCAAGGGCTCAGAGCTCACTTGAATAGAGCAGAGAGCCCTGAGAACAGCTTAAGAAGTGCTTATATATTTTCCTTGGAGAGGGCAGGAAGGAAAGTTTATTGATGGGTAAGTGCGAGTGGGCGGTTTGCGTGCAACTGGTTGACCGAGTACATTCTGCAGTTTGGCAGTTGGGGACAGCACATTCTGGGAACAAGAATAGTAAACAGTTCTCAAGATTTCAACAGTGTTTTTTTAAGCATACAGAAAATCAAGAAGTGACAAGTACCTATTTTATTAACCTTTCAATATAAGTATGAAAACAGAAATCTAGGTAAGATTTGAAGCCCAGAAGTTCATTGGGCCCTTGATTGGTATACTTAGCGTTGAATTACATTCTGTAGTGATGTCCCAGAAATATGGATATACAATGGCATAGGACCTTATACCTTCTCGGAGGTCAATTCCAAAACACAGACTCTAAGGGGAATCACACCGAAGTTCAAGTCAAGGTGGACCCAATTATCTCTTCCAACCGCCACACAAATGACCACAATTAAAACCAAAACACTCCCACATGGCACTCATCTTCTTCCATATAGACACTCACCATAACTTCTGGCAAGAGGATTCCATGAGAGGTGCAGCACAAGACAGTGTCCCAAATAAGCTCCCTTTCCCCTCATTTGCCAATAGTCAGGGTGGCCTGGACACCCTCCCTGTGAACCAGGAGTTATCAAATATGTCTGCCATTAATACAGCTCTGTTCTCCAATTTGAGGCCTACTGACTGTGGGGTTTAGATTCTTTATTTGAATTGGATTCATAAGAAAACCCAAGAACCAATGGGCTAGCATCTGCAGGGCTTTGAATAACTCATTTGACTCAAAGGATCCCTATTCTCACTTGATGTAGGTAAGGAACCTTACAGAAGAATGTGAGGCACTTCATCCACAGTGACTGATTTTTGGCCATTTTGATTTTGGATCCACACATGGGATCGTTCTTTAGATCCATCAGGTGCTGAGAATCTAAGCCACAGGCTCACACAGGACCAAGAGGCTGATTCAGACACATCCCTTTACAAAGCAATTAAGCAAAGAGCCACAGGTGGTGCCCATTTATTTCCGTTTGAAAACTGTTTTCTTCAGGATTCACAAAGGCGTGGCCTCAGGCAAAGAACTTACTGACATTAAGGGCAACAGAAAAATAGGCAATCAAAAGGCCCATTGCAGGGGTTCTCCACTGAGACTTTCCTGGTCACATCGATATCTGAGTTTTCTGAGATGCTTGCCAATCCCTTCAGCTATCCAGTACATGTCCATGTCACAGTGCTTGGAGGTGGTACATATTGTGGACTCAAAAGCATGAGCCTATTTTGGAGAGTGGCTAGATTTCAGGAAGAAAACAGGAACTTAGGAAGATAGCAGGTGTTGCCCATCGATATGGCAAGCCCTAGTGCATTCATAAATTGGGCAGGATGAATGCTGGGAAACTTTCTACTAGACAGGAAACATCCATTGATGCATTCTCTTTTTCTAATGTCTACAACCACGGACACAGTGGGATACACAGACATAGAAACACTCGCCTTGTCAAACAACTTACTAGAAACAGTTCACTCCAAACCAAACAAACCGACTTTCCTACCTCTTCTCAGAACATGGGGCAAAACCACAAACACACATCCACACCCAAAAAGGCACCTCCTTCCCCCAAATAGGTCTCTCACTATCCGGAGTGTCCTCTGACTGCTGGGCCATACTATGTTCCCCAGATATGGCCTATCCTGTCTCAGATCTGGTCTCCATATCCAACTCTGTGAAGTGGTCAGGAGCCAGCTGTGAGCCACTACCTGCTTTTTTAGGAAAGGCCCCTCTTCAGAGTACTCCTGGCATTTGGCCATCCTCACATCAGTAGGTACCAAGAAAGACTGACTCTGTCCTTGTTAAATTGAAGCAAGTGAGACCACTAGGACTGGGACTGGGACTGACTCTGTGTGCCTGGCTTCCTGCATCCCAATTTCAGAGAGTTCCATTACCAAGGAAGTGAGGTGAGGTTGCATCCTTCAGGAACTGAATGAGGTCACTGCCTTGGCAACCACTTTTTCCAAACAGTTGCTTTCAAGCGTACCATGAGAAGGAGGCTTACCCTACTTTCTGTGGCACTTTCACAAATTAGAATGGTATATCAACCATAGGCACCAAGAAACAGCTCTCCACACAGGCCTGATTTGGTCCATCTTCTCTATATTAGGAAGAGAGCCTTTAGTCCGGGGAGCACTGCAGTGAACCTTTGCACTAAAACTATTAGCAAGCACCTGGTGGAGGAGTCCTCCATAGGTAAGTGGGGCTTTTATAACATCTGATATCCGGTTAAGGGAGATCTCTTCTGATGACAGAGATGTGGCCTGGGGAGGCTCACATATACTCCTTTCCAGGAGAGTAACCAGAATCGTTCTGTCCTCTGTTCTGTTCTGTAGGGAATTCCTCTGGAACTGTAGAGAGGGGCCGACGGGCACGCATGCACTCCTACCCTGGAGCTATAGCAAGATGTTGCACTGTTCCACTGTTTTTCTGTTTAGGCTCATGGTTTCTGTTTTTTGTGTTTTGTTTTGTGTTCTATTTTTTTGATTGTTTGTTTGTTTTTGTTCATTTTGTTGTGTAAAAACTTAAGGATTTTGGACGTAAAAATAGGTAATAAAGAGAGTAAGCCTGACACCCCTTTGGACTGTGTTTTAGGGAACTGCGATGAACTTTACTCACCTTTGTTAAGCAGGATGATAGAAGCTCCTAGCTGGCTGCCTGGAGCACACCCATTGCAGAGGGCAATGCTTGCTGGGGACCTAAGAACTGAGCATCTCCCAGGTTAACAAGTGAAACTCCTTTAAAACCCCTTGTCACTCCAGATCAAGAGAGTCACAACCTTTGGCAGAGTCCCCTGTGTTTCTCCTTTGTTCGCAAAGCAATAAACCTCCCTTTTTCTTTTTCTCAAAACTCAGTCCTCATTATTAAATTGGTATTAATTGGCGTCAAGTTGAGGAATCGAACTTTAATTTACAAATTTGGTACCCGCCCTCCACCCCGGAACTTTGTGAGAGCTGTCTACTGAAATATTAGAAGATGAAGCATGCTTGGTGTGGAACTGAACAAGAGGAGCTAATCCTGTAAGTAAAAGGAGGGACTGAGGGACTCCCAGCAGCTGCCAAAGCCCTGTTGATTCAGGGAATTACCTCCTTCCTCCCCGCACTGTAAGAATTATGCCACCTCTGTCTTGTTAAAAAAGAGAAAAAGAAAAAGGGGACACTAAATGCAGTGAAGTCACCATGGAGACACTTTATTTGACATTTCAGGTTTCCCCTCTGTTAAAACATGTGGTCCCCCCCCTGTGGATATCTATGGTGCACACTGGTGTAGGAGATTTTTCTCTTATCTGCTCTGGTTTAAACGGTTCTCTCTGACAGCCATAGTCTGAACCTCCTTTCTGTCTGTCTTGTGTCTTTGTATCTGGCCCTTTAAGACATGTGCAATAATGTGTTGATATTATAAATTGTTTCTTGGGAATGATCTTAGCTGAATGTGTGTCTAAATGATGATGTTTTATTTTAACAATCTGGTATCTGAATGGATTTTTGAAGCATTGCAGAATCTTGCAGTTAAAAGTCGGGTTTAGGTAATTGTTTAGTTTATGATTTCAGATAATTCATGCCAGAGACTTAAATACTTAGTATGGAAAACTGAAGAACTCTACTTCCAAGTTGGCAAGTAAATTCCCAATCATACAGTCTTTTTTTCACCAATTTTGAATTGGATAGCCTCGGAAAATGTCACTGTGTGTACCACTGCATTAATTTGGACAAGGATAGTAAATCATAGAATGGTATCTGTTGACAAAACAAGATGTAAAGATATAAAATTTTGTGAATTGTATCTTAAATTTGTATCATAATTTTCAACATCCGAACCTCAAAATTATGGTTAAAATGCCTTAGGCCTGAGGTGTCTGCTCAGAATAGCAGTTTTTCCTGCTCCTTCCAGACCTCAGCCATGATTTATATTGAAATGTAAATGAAAGAAGCCTGAAAGCTTAGTAGGAGACAGATTTGAGGCCTAAGGGGAAAAAAAGGTAAATTGTATGGTATTTACTAATTACTAGCCAGTCACTTTTTCTAGGACTCTTTTTTTTTCCTTAGATACTTTTTTTTTTTGAGCTCATGATTTTGAGCATACAGACCTAGGTTAATGTTTTTCAGATCAGTTCTATCTTTGACCAACTGTAGACTTTTTGAAAGATTGCAATGAAGATTTCACCTGAGAAAAGCTACAAGGCCTTTACTATTATTATGTGTGCACACTTTTGTTATGTGTTGTATGTCTACATATACATATGCCCGTATATCATATATATGATACACAAATTAACATATACAAGGAGCGCTCATAAAAAAGCGCTCATTAAAACAAATTTAAATAGGAGATCCAAAGATCTTTAATTCATGTGATTTAAATGTTTCAATTTAAATTGGATAAACAGATAAAAATCAATGTCTTTAAATTTAAGCTTACAATTTTTTTAGGTGTTCAAAAATCTAATAAAATATTAATATCTACAAAATGTCTAATATGCCTTGGTTCTAGGACCTTTCCTTCAACATAAAAATGGTTTACACTGTCAATACATTTCTCTAGTATTTTGATAAATAAGTAAAGTAAATTTGATATGGGATTGCTCATTCATGAGTACTTTTCTTAGATATCTGATTGATTTACTAAGGTCTGAATAAGTTCTTATTAAAGTCTGTATAAGAATATAAAAATAAGTCATGTGTTAATGAGACAAAAATTTCTTAAAACATAAGTTTACCCATAACGTTGTATTTATTAAGTTTTATTTTCTCCAGAGCAAGCAACCATAAAAATTAAACAACTGATTAAATAAGAACTGTTATTTTAGAGCACTGTACTGCCATTGCTTTAAAAGCTAAACTTGGTTAATGTAGAAACATCAATGTAATTGTGATGCTATCAATGTTTTCATATCTTATAGGTATGCAAGTCTGTAAGGTAGAAACTTTAAAAGAGCATTATATCAAGCTGGTGCTCTGAAGTTGTATGGTAAAAAATATATTGGGGATTTATTTACCTTTTATCAATAAGATATGTAAACTTTTATGTTACTTTTTACATTGGGGAACAATTTAAATGTATTTTTTAGTTAATGAGAGCCTAATCGATGTAAGGTTAAAAACTTTCAGCCTTTCTTTAATTCATGTTTTAAATGTGATATCATATGGTGTTAGCTAATGTTCATGTGACCTCAAGCAATTTATGTAAACTTTGTCAAATGATATTTAAAAATAAGGATTAGCTTTAGAACTAAAATACTTAAGATTTATAAAGAGCCCTGCCTTAGCTGAGATAAGGCTCTGTGTCCCATCTTACTACATGTGAGAATGACTACGAAACCAGTAGGTTAGATAATATTTCTTTAAAGTTATGTTAAAAAGTTGGTTTTTTTTAAGGTCAATATTCCTAGGATCTCAAACAGGGGATATAATGTATAACTCAGCCAAAAAATTCAGGGTAGCTGTTACACAAGCTAAGTATTTTTACTTTTGTTAATTTTATTTTGAAATTTTCTTATAAGTGATCTAAAGATTCTCTGTTACTGTTTTACAAACGTGTTGCTTTAAGAACACAACATGGGTTTATTCAATATAATAAGTCATTACTTACAATACAGACAGAATAATACAGATAACAATTAATAAAAAGATAATTATATAGTTATAGACATTAAAGCCCAGTACTCTTAATATAAGGCTGTTAAAATTTATTTGCTGGATGTTTAAGATTAGGATTTAAAATTAAAGTTAAATGAAAAGAGCCAAGAAAACCAATATTTGGCTTTTGCCCTATGAGTCAGTCTGAATCCAGGGAACAGGGGACTTCTCTAAAGAGCTTTGAAACTCTGAGCCACATAACCTCCTCCTGATCAGGGAGATTAATGAGACCACTGGAGAACAGAAAGCCAATCAGTGTATTTGTTACGAAGAGGAGAGTCATCAAAGAAAGGAGACATCCCTGATGCTTCTGAGGGAAGCCAAATGGTCAAGCAAGATCTGGACCCACCTAGCGCAAATGGCACTAGCAGAACTGAGAATCTGCTCTCAAGTTTCCCCAGAATTGACTCCCATAAAAGGTCAGCTGACTGTTAACAATAGATGGAAACAAAAGTCAGTTTGACTGCTTCATCTTAAACACTTAGCAAAGACAGTTAAGAACAAAATACATCCATTCCTGGGCATTTTAAATTATAATTATAATAATAATAATAATAATAATAATAATAATAATAATAATAATAATATAATGTTAAGGTATGCACTTTATGTTTGCCTCCCAAAATAAGTAAGACTGGTGGCTACAAAGAAGAATTATCAGACAGGAATGCCTGATACTTATAAAAAGAGACTATCAAGAAGACCTGCCACAGGGAGAAGTTTTCAGTTTAAGGCCTACAGATATTCCTAACCTACACAGGTTGGCTTGGTGTTTGCTAGTACAATTATCCAGCCCTGAGTAACAGAATTAAAGGTTTCTCAAAGAGACACAGAGGTCATACTAGTAACAGGATTTTACAAGATCAGATGACATTAAATTATTAAACTGTATCTTATGGGGAGGGACAAGTGTAACAGTAAAAGTTAAATATTAAATTGACAGTCCTGATAACTGGGGATATTAAAGACTGGTGAGGGAACTTCTATACAGTGACATGTTCCAGGTGCTGCAACATTTATTCAGTACTCATGGTTTTTGTTTCTCTCATAGAAGAACCCATCCCCAGATGACTTTACAACCTGTTCTTCCCCAATCAGACTTCAAACCGAACTGACTTCTAAAAGGCAACTCATGTCCCTCAACTGACTTCTAAAAGGCAACTCATGTCCATCATCCCATGCCCACTCACGTCACCCTGTCTCAGGTCAGAAGAAGAAAAAATGAGAGACACCACTCTTCTTATAACAATGGAGAGAAAGATAAATAGACTATCAATATAAGTAATTAATTAAGTCAGGTAAAATCAGGGAGATCGGTTTTGGGTGAGTTCTAAAAATTTGGAGACTCTTACCTGAGGGATTAAAATTTCCTCAGTGCTCTTCCCGTAATCTATCAAAGATTTGAAAGGGACACAAAGAAAAGGCGGGAATGATAGACCCAACCTGATCTTTAATTTAAATTGGGAGCCATCTTGCCAAAAAGCCATGAAAAGATAATTTTGGCTTTACCATAAATTACTTCAAATTCTAAACCTGCTTGGAATGCCTGCCCACGCCTTGAACTCACCCATGCCCGGCTCTCTGACCAGATAGCAGCCCTCTCTGAAACTTTAGTGACACATCATAAATATTTGCCTTCTCTGGGCAGACAACAACCCTCTCTGAGGCTCTAATGGTCTTCATGAACTCTGATGTAGGGACAGCAAAAAAAATGTAGATTGCCATTAGTGTGATGTTTGTCAGAGTTCTGTTATCTGTAAACCCCCTTTTGTGTAATTTTCTGGGCTATTAAGCTGCCTGTAGGAAAGCTGGGGTTGCTGTCTTTTTCCCGCCGTTTTGTGAGGGAGAGGTAGCACAGCCAGTGGAAATAATAAGCTTAATTTAATTTGATTTTAATTAGAGTCAGTGGTCTTTTCTTGTGTCCTGGTCTAACAGGTAAACACTCCAAAAACATGGAGCTCTGCCAGCCTAAACACTTCTTGAGAAACTTCCTCTGAGTTTGGGCACTTGAAATATATGATGTTGTAAGGAGCTTTAGCTTCCTTTCTAGTGATACCATCAAAGCTGAGTCTGCATCTATGTGACCTGGAGGACATGGTTTCTTGTATTCTAATGAACATGAGGCAGCAGTGCTGAATTTTCTCTTTGTAGGTAAACTGTGGCCACTGGATACTAAGTGTCTCCCCGTTTGGACTGTGAAGCCATTTGGTCATCCTCCACTTTTTGTGGTGTTTCTTGCTGCTGTACTGAGAGTTTGGTATATGCTTTATGAAATACAACGAGTTCAACTGAAACCCAGTGTTGAAGAAAGTTCTGTCACTTGTGGTGGGTCAGGGTCTGAAGGAGAATGCACCAACCAGGCTTTTATCTCACAGAGCTTGCCCCCTTGTCCTTAGAAATCTGACTCTGAACTTAGCCCAGAAACCTCTCCATATAACATGATGCCTTTACATAGAAGGGTCTGCTGGCTGCACCATGTCAGTCACAAACCATTTGGAAGGCAATGGCAAATCCTCATGGCCACACCACAGCTGTATTATCACACACCCACCGACCACTGCAATAGGCCCACTTCTCAGCAGGCTCCAACTTACTGGCATCTTTGTTCTACACCATTTTCATGAAACCCGGTCAATCATGGCATTCTCTGGTACACTCATGATCAGCAACAAGACATCTAAAGGTTCTCCAGTGCCACCTGATTAAGGGAATTTCAAAGATTTCATTGTATTTATCTAGCCATTTTTCATGGATGAAGTTGGAGGCACTGTGGGTTTCAGTTCATTCAGGAAATATTAAATGGTGAGGAAGCTATTTTCAATGAATTCTCTGGAGAAATCTCACAGGCAAGTCTTCCCATAGAGTGGTCAAAAGGTCACATGAAGCCAGGCCCATTGAGGTCTTTAATGTGACGTCCATGGGTGTTCTGACTGTCAACAATGGCTGCCAAATCTTTCAGAATAAAATCATGTGATATTCTAGCTGATATTCCGAGGCTCTGTGGAAAGCCACCCTTGTATTTGATCTCAGTTTCCAAGGGAGAATCCCATGCGTGGCCTCCTAAAATCTGAACACAGTTTATGGCAATATTTCTCTGAGATCAGTTCGAGAATTCAGACTATAAGTGGAATCACACCAGAGTTCAAGCCCAGATAGACCCAGTCATCACTTCCAACCACCAAACAAATGACCACAATTAAAACCAAAGCACTCCCACAAGGCCCTCATCTTCTTCCATATAGACACTCATCATAACCTGTGGCTGGAGGTTTCCATGAGGGGCTCAGCCCAAGACAGTGTACAAAATAACCTCCCTTGCCCGTCATTTGCCTAAAGTCAGGGTTGCCTGGACACCCTTTCTGAGAACCAGGAGTTATCAAATGAGCCTGCCGTAAATACTGCTCTGATTCTCCAATTTGAGGCCTACTGACTCTCGGGTATAGATTCTTTATGTGAATTCGAATCATGAGAAAACCCAAGCACCTATGGGCTATCCTCTGCAGGGTTTGAAGAACTCATTTGACAAAAAGGATCCCTATTTTCACTTGATGGAGATCAGTAATCTTACAGAGGAAGGCGAGAGACTTCGTCCACAATGACTGCTTTTTTGGTCATTTTGGTTTTGGAAGCACACATGTAATTGTTCGTTAGATGCATCAGGTGCTGAAAATCTATTCAACAACCTCAAACATGGCCAAGAGTCTGATGCAGACACATCCCTTTCCAAAGCAATTAAGCAAAGATCTACAGGTGATGCCCATTAATTTCCATTGAAAACCGTTTTCTTCAGGCTTCAAAAAGGGGTGGCCTGAGGCAAAGACCTTTCTGACATTCAGGGCAACAGAACAATAGGTAAGCAAATGGCCCAAGGCAGGGTTTCTAAAATGATATCTGAGTTTTCTGAGATGATCCCATTCCCTTCAGCTATCCAGTACATAGCCATGTCACAGAGCTTGGAGGTGGTTCATGTCTTGGAAACAAAATCATGAGCCTATTCTGGAGAGTGGCCAGAATTCAAGAAGAAAACAGGAATTTAGGAAGACAGTGGTTGTTGCCCATCCATTAGGCAAGACAAAATCCATTCATAAATTGGGCAGGATGAATGTTGTGAAGCTTTCTTCTATTCAGGACACATCCATTGATGCATTCTCTTTTCTAATATCTACAACCACGGACACAGTGGGATAAACAGACATAGAAACACTCGCATTGTCAAAAGACTTACTAGAAACAGTCCACTCCAATCCTAACAAACCGACTTTCCTACCTATTCTCAGATCATGAGACAAAACCACAAACTCACACCCACACCCAAAAAGTCACCTCCTTCCCCCAAGTAGGTCTATGACTATCCGGAGTGTCCTCTGACTGATGGGCCATAGTATGTTTCTCCAAAATGAAGTGTCCTATGTCAGATGTGGACTCCTTGGCCAACACTGTGAAGTTGTAAGGTGCCAGTGGTGAGACACTACCTGCTTACTCAGGAAAGGCCCCTCTTCAGACCTTCCTGGCATTTGGCCATCCTCACATCAGTAGTTACCAAGAAAGACTCATTCTGTCCTTGGTAAATCCAAACATGTGAGGCCACTGGGACTGGGACTGGGACTGCCTCTGGGTGCCTGTCTTCCTGGATCCCTAGTTCAGAGAGTTCCATCACCAAGAAAGTGATGTAGGTCACTTCCTTCAGGAACTGAATGAGGTCACTGCCTTGGCAACCACTTTGTCCTAATAGTTGCTTCCAAGTGTCCCAATTGATGGAGGCTGCCCCTACTTCCTGTGACACTTTCACAAGTTTGAATGGTATATCAAACATAGGCACCCTGGAACAGCTCTCCACACAGGCCTGGTATTGTCCATCTTCTCTACATTAAGAAAAGAGAGACTGCTTCATACACACCCCTTCATCCTGACCAGGTTGTTTGTCGTGGAAGATGACTTTTGCTCTCTCAGGTCCTTCATAGCTTCCTATAGCTTCCCCAGGGTTCATTTCTGCATGGACCTTTTCATTTCTCAGCAGTTGGAAGATTTCTTACATTCCTGTATTGTAAGACCAACTCTGTCCCTGCTTTTCTGTAAAGTTAGATTGAGGGAACAGAGTATGGTTAGGGTTAATAACATGTTTGATTTGGCTTAGGAATCATTCTGCTGGATGAATAATGTTATTGGGAACCTGCAATATTTATTAGAATATATAGAGGGGAAATATATTTATGAAAACAGAAATCTAGGTAAGATTTGAAGCCCAGAAGGGCTTTGGATCCTTGATTGGGATACTTAGGTTTGAATTATGTTCTGCACATGTGTCTCAGATAAATCTATACACAATGGCATAGGACCTTGTAACTTGGATGATTGAATGTCAAAGAGAACATCCAGTCAAAAAAGGATAGTTGGTAGGATTAGGAAGATAGTTGGTAGGATTAGGAAAAAGAGTGAGTATATGATTTGGACAAAAAGTTCTTTAGCAATAGGGTTTTGGGTAGAGAGAAAATGTAAATGTCAGCACATGTGAAGAGTCAGTCACAATGATGAACTGGGGAAAATATGTAGGAAAGCAGATATCAATAGAGACATTAGAAAATTAGCAAATGATAAAGTGATTGATAGGATTAGACATTTTCGACAGGCTTGAGTTTGAATAAATAATCTTAGGAAGAAACAAATATGTAGTCACCAATAGGATTGACATTTGAGAGCATTAGGCAACCTGGACATTGGTGATTTTCATAATCCATACTCATATTCCATTTAGGCTTTGGTACAGTCGTAAGTGTGACTTTGCATTTTGTGGCCAGAATATTACTGTGATAAAATGTATATGTAGATCAGGTGACATGAGTATTTGTTGCACCATTTCTGAGAGCAATATTTTGAAGAGATATAAATTAGTATTGGGGGCACAAATAGGTGTACAATGTGTGTATGAATATAGAGAGAATGCATGAATAGACCATACTGTGAATAAATAATATAACTGTTTCCAAATTTAGAAATTGGAATAAATTGATATCCCAAAATACACAGGAAATCTTATATTGATATACATACATTCATTCCAACCAGTTATATATCTAATGGTAATATTAGGGTTGTAGTTTATCATAAAATGTGTGTGAGTTTTGCTTCAAAATTGATTATGGAAATCGAAAATAATGTGTTTGGAAAGAAGTCTCATGAAATAACCAGTCAAAAACAAGGAGGAATACATGTGTTCTGAAGCAGGAAGTGATTGAATGTGTTACAAATGTCTTTCAATTTGTGAACTTGTGGATGAAATGTATATTCTACGATGTATAAAAACTGAAGAAATAGTAATGTACCAGTGTTGAATTAAAATGAACATCAAAATACACATCATGTCCCATAGAAATCTACTTTCATTGATGTTAAATTGGGTCAGGTACTGTAGAAATATAAGGCTTTGTTTGCACCATTCACTGAAGTGAGTTTTCAGTACTAGGAAACAAATATGTATTTCAGGTGGATGAATATTTCTAAAAACAATCTTATGAAAAGTTGATTATAAAAGCACATACATGAACATCAGTGAATTATTTAGGGAGTGTATAATAAGACACATATATTTCATATTTTGAAAATATATATATCACACAGATACATTAGAAAGTAGCAATATATATGCCAATCAAAATTCATCATGAAATATATATCATTCACAGATCCAAAAATATTAATTTTACAGAACATGGATTTATGTATAATGTTTTTCAACTAAGAAGCTCACTCATAGTTTGAATTTTCAGTTCCAAATACATTTAGGAGGAGTCATCTCTTCTCATACTTTGTATCTCCCAAGTTAGCCACCTCACAAAAATGTACGTGTGATACCAGGTAGGATTTTATATGTGCATATAAAAATACATGTGCTGAATTGGCTACAGAAAAATGGAGACAGAAATTCACATATGTGTTAACTTTAAAAACACATGGAGAACTATTTCAACAAAAAATTAACAAGATTTATAACTCTTACCCTATATCATGCAAAAGGCAAGACCAACTATACGCCATGCCTCCCCTCAACCGCTTGTATTTCTATTCTGTTTGGGTTATTTTTCTCCATCATATTAGGATTAGTAGTCAGAGTCTAGTAGGGTATGTGTTAGTGTCAGGGATTCAGTATTTTGAATGGAAAATTGAAAAATGAATCCAATGTGTATGTAAATATGTGCTACACCAAAATCTTCCCACTCTCATCCAGAACAATGCCTTGACAACACCTACGGCCCAAGTATGACACAATCAGAGGAGAAAAGTTAGAAAATCCGTGAATACATATCTAGAATGGAATATGATCAGAAGTTCACAACCTTGGAAGTGGTAGAGGAGTTTCCAAAAGTAAGGGACAGGGTAAACCCTCAAAAACTTGAAGGTCTGCTGGCCTAGAGACTTCTTGAGAAACTGCCTGTGAGGTTGGGCACTTGAAATATATGTTGTTGTCAGGAGCTTTAGCTTCCTTTCTAGTGAGACCATAAAAGCTGGTTCTGCATCAATGTGACCTGGAGGACAAGGTTTCTTATTTTCCAATGAACATGAGACAGCAGTGCTGAATTTTCCATTGTAGGTAAACTGTGGCCCCTGGGGGCTGAATGTCTCCCTGTGTGGACGTTGAATCCATATTGTCATCCTCTATTTTCATGGTGTTTCTTGCTGCTGCACTGGGAGTTTGGTATTTGCTTCATGAAATACAAGGAGTTCAACGGGGACACAGTGCAGGAGGGATTTCTGTCACGTGTGGTGGGTCAGGGTCTGCAGGAGAATACAAGAACCAGGCCTCTATCCCACATAGCTTGCCCCCTTGACCATAGCAACCTGATTCTGAACAATGTCCTGAAACCTCTCTATGTAACAAGGTGCCTTTACATATAAGGGTCTGCTGGCTTCACCATGTCAGTCACAAGCCATTTGGAATCCAATGAAAGATCTACATGGCCCCACCACAGATGTTTTATCACACACCTGCCCACCATTGCTCTAGGCCCACTACTCAGCAGGATCCAACTTTCTGGCATCTCTGTTAAACACCATTTTCATGAAAACCAGTCTATCAAGGCACTGTCTGGTATACTCATTGTTGGGAAAAGTATAAACGGCAGCCATACCCCAGAGAAAAACCCCAACATGGTGCCTAAGGACTTCTTCTTCCTACCTTCTTTTTTCTGCAGTGGTGCCAAATGTTCCCACCCGTGTGAACTCTCCCGCTGGCGCCAATTTGAAATCTCGCTGGTGGGGAACCTTAGCCCCAATAAGAACTAATTCCTGGGCTCCAGAGCTGATATCTGAAAGAACTTACCAATAAAAGGTTTGCCTGCCATTTATCTAAGACCTTCCATCTTCCCCTTAGTTCTATATAAGCACACAGCTTTTTGCAATAAAATTGGAATTCTCCCAGCGAAGTGCCTTTGCGTGGGAAGTTCTTTCATTCTGGTGCCCCATGTGAGGATACGGGTGAGCTCTTTCTAACAAGAGCCCCGTCCCCTGCTTCCCTGGAGACACTCCGCCATGGTCCGCTCTTTTCAGACGCTGGCTTCCTGCACCCACCACAGATCTGATATATGTAAGCCTCACCTGACCCTGGCTCTGCAACTCCCTTCGGGCTACCACTGGTTTTGTGACCTTGATCTTCCGGCACACTCTCGATGCCCTGTAGGGGGCAGGAAATTCCTGCCACTAAGACCTTTACTGGTCGCAGTGGACCCTCTGGTGATCCGTTTTCCTTTGGGGCGTGAGGCTTCTGAGTTTACACAAGAGGCTCTGTGGTTTTTTCTCCTCTGCTGCCGCTGCCGCTGCTGGCTAGAGTTGCTGTTTGCTGCAGGGCTGCTGTGTCTGGCTGAAGCTGCCTCTCTGCTCGGGGAAAACTGAACTCCCGTCCTGGAACTACATTCTGCCGGAACCGGAGTTCTGTTTTCATTACTGACTTTTTCCGCTGCGTTCAAAAACTTTCCTGACGTCAGGTTGCCCGTGGCTCCGAACCCATTGGGTCTCACAGATCGCACTTCACTGGTGACGCCCAGGTAGTGCCCTCTGTATTTCCTCATGACGGCTGGTCATTTTGGGGACGCCCACCTGACCCCCGTTCGCCCTGAACTTCCTGAAAGCCATTCCAGCCCGGGTTTTCTCTTTGTCTCTCTCGCTTACTCTTATATTCTCTCTCTCTCTCTCTCTCTCTCTCTCTCTCTCTCTCTCTCTCTCTCTCTGTCTTCCTTCTCTCCCTGTGACTATGGGCACCTCTTCATCTCTACCTGAAGCCTCACCTCTCAAATGTCTAATAAAAAATCTGGCCACA
Organism: Callospermophilus lateralis; assembly: GCF_048772815.1. Lineage (NCBI taxonomy): Eukaryota > Metazoa > Chordata > Mammalia > Rodentia > Sciuridae > Callospermophilus > Callospermophilus lateralis. The sequence continues at coordinate 516,119 of NW_027517105.1, read as the reverse complement.
CTCTCCCTCACACCAGACATCAAACCCAAACTTCTAATCAAATTCTGTACCCAAGATTGGCCTACATATCCACTGGATAATGGCAATCATTGGCCTCCAGAAGGCTCCTTACATCCAAACTTCATCTGCGACCTTTTTAACTACTGCCAGCATCTGAAAAGGTGGAGTGAGATTCCCTGCATTTAAGGTTTTAGCCTTCTCAGACAGCACCCTGTCGCTGCTCCTCCTGCCCTCCCTCTCAGGTCCTCCTTGTTTGCAAACCCTTCTCTTCCCCTACGTCTACTCCTGACTTCACAGATTCTTCCTCATTCAACCCAGCAGATGAACCCCCACCTTATCCCCCAGTCCTATCTGCCCCTTCTCTCCCACTATACCCTCCTCTTCCTCTGCCTGATTCCAGGGATCCTCAGCCTTCCATTTCATCCTCCTCCCCTCCGCCCTCTTCTCCCTGCTCCACCTCCTCCTCTTCCAAAGAGACACTCCCTGCCCCTCCCTCTCCTTCCTGTCCGCCTCCTGCCTCTTTCAGTCCTCCTGTTACCAGGTCTAAGGGACTCCTTCCCACCCCCAAGACAATCGCACCCCTTTGTGAGGTAGCTGGTCCCGAGGGTGTCATCAGAGTACAAGTGCCCTTCTCCATGTCGGACATTACTCAGTTAGAGAGGAAGTTAGGCTCATTCACCACTGACCCCACCACTTACATTCGGGAGTTTCAATGGGTCCTGCAAGCATATAGTCTCACTCATCATGACATCTACATGCTCTTGGCCAATACACTTCTCCCTGAGGAAAGGCAATGGTCTGGGAGCTAGCCCAAGCCCATGCTGATGAAAATCATAGGACCAATCCTAACCACCCCACAGGCCCTCATGCTGTCCCAGAGCAGGATCCCCTATGGGATTACAACACCCCTGAAGGCTTACAGTCTAGTGACCTTTTTACATCCTGCCTCTTGGCGGGCCTGAAAAAGGCCATCCGCAAGGCTGTTAACTTTAAAAAGGTGCAGGAGGTCATTCAAAGGAAGGAGGAAACACCTTCAGAATTTCTGGATAGACTAACCAAGGCCCTTTAACAGTACACAAACCTCAACCCAGAAACCCCTGATGGCCGTCATGTCTTAATGAAATATGTTCTGGCCCAAAGCTACCCTGACATTAAAGCCAAGCTTAAAAAGCTTGAACAGGGCCCTGCTACTCCTTAGACTAAAATCCTCACTGTCGCTTTCAAGGTTTTTTATGATAGAGAGGATGAAAGTGAATGCCGTAGGCAGAGGGCTGAAAATGCCAAGTTCCAAATGTTGGCCCAGGTCATTCAGAGAAGGCCATCACCACGCCATCCCAATATGACACCCCCGGGAGCTTGCTTCAAATGTGGTAAGGAGGGACATTGGGCCAGGGATTGTCCTTCACTGAGGACACCCTACAACCCCTGCCCAAAATGCCATCAAAGGGGACACTGGGGGGCAGACTGCCCAACAACCCGAAAGGGAGGTTGGTCAGCCGCCAGGCAACCACAGCCTTTCTTGGGCTTAGCAGAGGAGGATTGACGGATCCCTGGGCTTTCCCTCCAGACTATTACCATCAAGAATCAAGAGCCTAGGTTTACCTTCCTGCTGGATGGATGCTTCATTATCTTCCTCTTGGATACTGGTGCCACTTTTTCGGTCTTAAGGGAGTATTGGGGTTCTACCACACCCTCAAAAACTCCTATTGTCAGGGTAGGAGGTAAACAGATTTTCCCTCAAACCCCCCCATCATGTTATATGCAGGGATCCCTTTTGTCCTTCACTCACTTCTTTCTCGTTATGAGCCATTGCCCCATTCCCCTTCTGGGAAGGGACATACTCTCACTATTAAAAGTCACCATTCACATATCACCCCACACCTCTCCTACCTCTCATTTCCTCATGATGTTCCTAGGGGCAGATACACCTCCTTAATGCACTCTCCCATGACTCTCTAAACCAGTTAAGCCTGAGGTTTGGGACACAACTACACCCCTTATGGCTAAATGCAGTCCTATTCATATTGTCTTACGGGACCCTTCAAGATATATTAGTCAATCATAATATCCACTCACAACCACAGCCCTCCTCGAATTAGAACCCATCATCCAGGATTTATTACGAAAGGGGTATCTTAGGCCTACACACTCTCCTTTCAACACCCCCATTCTGGCACTTAAGAAACCTAAAGTGTCCTACAGGCTGGTTCAAGACCTTCTCCTTGTCAACTCCTCTGTGGTCCCCATCCACCCGCTAGTGCCCAACCCTTACACCCTCCTCTCTCAGATCCCTGCCACTACTACCCACTTCTCGGTCCTAGGTTTAAAAGATGCATTCTTTTCTATTCCCTTGTTCTCAGAATCTCAGAATATCTTTGCTTTTACATGGACTGACTCTCACATCCACCATTCTCATCAGCTTTCCTGGACTGTCCTCCCACAGGGATTCAGGGATAGCCCCCATCTCTTTGGCCAAGTTCTTGCCCAGGACCTCACATCCTTTCACCCGACCTGTCCTGACACTATTCTCCTTCCATATGTCAATGACCTTCTTCTATGTAGTCCCTCTGGGAACACTCTCAATCCCACACCGCTCAGCTTCTTCATTTCCTAGCAGACAAGGGATATAGGGAGTCTCCCCACAAGGCCCAGGTTTCCCATTCTTCTGTCACCTCTCTTGGTTTTTGCCTTAGACCCGGGAAAAAGGAAATAACACTGGATAGGAGGCAACTCTTCTCTGATCTTCCAGTGCCCCATATGAAAGCCAAAATACTATCATTCCTAGGATTAGCAGGTTATTTTAGGGCCTGGATCCCAAATTATTCTCTTCTATCCAAACCCCTGTATGACCAAGCAAATGGACCCCCTAGTGAATCTCTTGTCTCCTCCCCCATCTACCACTTCTGCAGGTTTCAGCAACTCCACTTAAAGGCACCTGCCCTTCACCTTCCTGATCTTTCAAGACCATTTCATCTATATGTCCATGAAAAAGGGGGGCAAGCACTTAGGGTCTTAGGTCGAAACTATGGGCCTACATTTCCACCTGTGGCATATTTTCCAAGAAACTAGACTCTATCATCCTTGGGTGAGCCCCTTGCTTAAGAGCTCTGGTTGCTGGACAAATTTTACACAAAGAAGCCTCTAACCTGAGTTTTGGGTCACCTTGAACTATCCACTCCCCACATCACTTGAAAGATCTTTCAGCTTATAAGGGCCTTCAAACCCTTCCTCCATCCAGAGTTCTGTCGCTCCTCACTTTTTTTCTGGAAAACCCTAATATTACTTTCCTCCCCTGCTCTGCACTGAACCTTGCCTCACTGCTCCCAATGACTCCCACGTCTAACACACCAACTCATAATTGCTTGGAAACCTTAGAAGATTTCCTCCCCTGTCATTCTTCCATTTCTGAGGAACCACTCACCAAGCCTGACCTTATCTGGTTTACTGACAGCAGTTCCTTTAGGCAGAACGGCACTCATTACTCTGGATATGCTGTAGTTTCAGCCACTGAGATTATAGACGCCAAAGCTTTGCCTTCAGGAACTACCAACCAGCAGATTGAACTTATAGCAGCCACTCGTGCCTGCCTTCTAGCACAAGGCAAATCCCTCACCCTCTATACTGATTCAAAATATGTCTTCCAGATCTTATTATCCCATGCTTCAATATGAAGGGAGCGACGCCTACTTACCACCAAAGGTAATTCGATCACTAATTCGGCTCTTATAACCAATCTGATGGAGGCCTCCCACTTACCCACCCAGTTGGGAGTTGTCCATTGTAGGTCCCATCAGAAGGACGGCTCTCTTATCACTGAGGGCAATGCCAAAGCTGACCAGGCGCCACGAATGCCTGCTACCACTTCCAATTATGGCCCCTATGGGGTACATATTATGGACACTTTAGACAGCTCATCTGAAGCCCCCACTTCTTCCAGTAAGAACAAGGATCTTTTCAAGTTCCTTCATATTCTACACCATTCCAATTCTCAGTCTTTGACCCTTTTTTTACAGAGCTTCTTCTCCCTCAACCCTTCTGACATAGCCATGATAGAGAATATAGCCTCTAATTGTCAGATCTATCAGCGGACCAAACCTCATACTCCTTTAAGGCCCAAACCTTTCCCTTTCCACCAAGCCCGGGGAAACATTCCCGTTGCTGACTGGCAAGTAGACTTCACCAACATGCCCACAGTATGGCACACTAAATACCTCCTTGTCTTTGTGGACACTTTCTCTGTTTGGGTTGAGGCATTTCCCACTTCCAATAAAAAGGCTTCCACTGTAGCTTCAATCTAACTGACAGACATCATCCCTAGGTTTTGTATGCCCACTTCCCTACAATATGACAATGGCCCTGAGATTATTTCTAGGATCACACAAAAGGTCTCTCAAGCCCTCTCCTTCAAGTGGCATTTCCACTGTCCATATTACCCCCAGGCTTCAGGGAAAGTGGAAAGGGTAAATCATACTCTGAAGGAAGTCCTTACCAAATTGACAATGGAATTAAACTTAGACTGGGTCAAAATCCTTCCCTTTGCTTTGCTTCGAATCAGAGCTCTCCCTAAGAAACCATCTTTACTGTCTCCCTTTGAGATAATGTATGGAAGACCTCTTATACCCTCTGGGTTGGTCACTTCACAAGGACCTCTCACCCGAGATTTGTCTTTGCCTCTCTTGTTTCATCTCCGCTCTGAACACTGGAAATGTCAGAACTGGCTTCTTCCGGACCCAGTCTCCTCTCCAAACACTCCTCCCTTAACACCTGGGAGTCTAGTCTATTATAATACCCCAGAGGAGAAAGGGACTCTTGCACCAAAATGGGAAAGCCCCTATCCTTTCATTCTCTGTACCCCCACCGCCGCCAAACTCTCCTTACCAGACAACCGTCTCACTCCCTGGATTCCCATTTCTAGGTTGAAGCCATATCACCAGGAGGCCCCACCTGCTGACCACAGGACCATGCCAGAGGAACTCCAAGAATCACCTCCTGAAGCTCCCCTTTAATCCTGCTTTCCACACCCATCTCACCCATTTAAGTTGCGGCTCACACGGTGTTCCCTGCAGCCCAATTCCTCTTAAAGAAGGCACAATGAGCTCTCCCAACACCCTAGTCTTCTCCAACTGCTTGTTTTTTGTGCTCTGCTTTTTTTCTGTGCTCTGTTGGGACTTGTCTTTACCCTCCTAACCTACCATGTATTTATTCACTCTTCGGGAACGATACTCAGAACATGGCATGCAGAAGGTCCGCGCAGTGGATGCAACTACTTGCTTCATCCACAACTGCACCTCTATTTCCCTAAAATTGTCACCTTCAAGGACCTTCGTCCCTGGTAGCTGGAACTGGCCTTTCATTTGCTTCCTTTTTAATCAAACCAAAGACTATTGTCATTGGTGGCCTGAGATATATAATGGGTGCCCCTATTGGTCATGCAGGTTCCATGATGAACGTGGTAGCTGTTCTTACCACTCACTTGGCTACTCTGAAGGGTTGACTTCTAGTTACCTAAAGTGGCATAAAGGCTCTTCATCCGATAACAATGGATCGTATACTTCAGATATACCTGACCCCAAGGCCAAACGTTGGGGCTATGTTGAGTTTGCTGTCTATGCTCGGACAACCTCAGCAAGACCCACAGGGTGGATGACTGTTGGCCGCACCCTGATTACGCCACCTAAGGCAACCAATCATGTAGTCGAACACATTAAGGAGTCAGAATCAAAACTGGATAAAGGCCATTGCAACAGATGTTTTTTCATCCTCTGCCTGAGGATCAAAAGAAGTATATTTCCTATATGCTTCCATAATTCTCTCCAGAATCATAGAGGGAGACTCATTAGGACGTTGGATTATCTCTCTTACCATGGCCAAATTAGTCGGCCCTCTGGCGGCCACTCGGAGCCCCGCTATTAGAGCCCTGTGATAAGTGGAAAGATGCTACCAACCTTCAAAGGTGTTTGGATCCCAGTTTGGTCGGTTCATGGGCCCATAAGGATGAAGAGGGAGCATCACAGTGGCTTCTGAGTTTTCTATTTTCCGTAGCTGGCGGGTTTCTTTAGGTGGCCCAGCTTCCACCAGAAAAGGAGGGGCTGCTGCTGCTGCGGAGAAGTCCCTTGGAGGGCTTGGGTCTGGCCCAATTGCCTCTAGTGGCGGAGAGGCTGAGTCAGTGGCGGGAGAATCATCTGGAATGTGTTGGGGGTTGGGGAGCGAGGGCAGAGGATAAGGAGGGGGAGGATTGTCCAGTCTTGAGACTCAGGAAGAATGGGGGGAAGATGGGGAGGGAACGGAAGGTTTGAATGATAGGATCCTGGGGAAGGGGTATATGGCTGTTGATCTGGGTGGCCACGTGGTCCCGGATGAAAGACAATATCTCTGACATTTCGGATTAGATTGAAGTAGAAGGATCCTTCTGGGGGCCACGCAACTTTGAGGATGGGCAATTCTGAAGCACAGAGAGTCTGCCAGGTCTGACATTTAACTGAAAAATAATGATTCTGGGCCCTTGAGTGGACATCAGTCCAAAGATCAAGGGTCAGGGACAGAAGCGTGAAAGTGCTTTGTCCCATAATGGGAGTTACTCAAAAAGAGACAGTGAAGACACAAACGCAACACAAACAAAGACAAACAGTAAACGTTTAACATGGGTCCAAGACAAATATTAGAACTCAGTAACTGGCAAAACCTGATGGGTTAGACAATAAAGACAGACAGTAAACTCAACATGAGTTCGGGACAATGAACAAAACTGTGTAGCCAGCAAAACCTGGTGGGCTGGCAAACCGAATCCTGAAGCAAAATATAACCGAGTTGAGGAAACTAATATTCCTTGATTTCCCTCGTCCTCTGGAGTGTCCCCCAGGGACGTGGCCAGTACCTCTGTGACACGTCTGCCACCCACTGTCAGAGAGAGCTAATGCTCTTCACCGACAGCCACTTTGCCAAGCCCTAACCTGAAACCCGAAACCAGAAATAGGCGCCTTTCTTACCCCCAGAGGAGTCCCTTGGGGTCTTTCGTCCGCTGCTCCGGATATCTCACCTGGGGCCTCCAGATGAAAAGGTGGGGCGAACATGGGAGGAAAAGACCACTAACAGGCTTTCTCATGCAACACCAAAGGGTTTATTGGGGGTATAGCGTGCTGGAGCTCAGGGCTCACTTCAGAGGAACAAAGAACAAAGAGCCCCGAGAACCACTTGAGCGGAGTTTATATACATTCTTTAGAGAGGGCAGGGACTTTACATACATCATAGCCTCCTTTAGCAAATCATCATATACCGTGGGAAAATCAAATAACAACTCTAAAACATGATTAGCACATTCATTGGCGGGAACAGGTTGGGCAGGGGGTGATTGGTCAGCCGTAAGAAGGGGTATACATTTAAATTGATTGGTGGATGCACTGTGATGTATACGTGGTGAGCTGCATGGTTCCTGGGAAGGGGCTGTTAAGTAACTAGGTCCTCAGGGAAGATTTCAACACACATCTAATGTGCAAATCCGGGAATTGTCTTAACTGCCACAGAAATTTCAGGTGCTGAGTGCAGCTTGGAAACTTTACAAAACCTGGTTCTTTACATTTCAATTTCAATTTCTTTTATTCTTTCAGAACCTTACAGAGGAAGGCGAGAGAGTTCATCGACAATTACTGCTCTTTTGGCCATTTTGGTTTTGGATGCACACATGGGATCTTTCTTTAGATCCATCTGGTGCTGATAATCTAAGCCACAGCCTCAAACAGGGCCAAGAGACTGATTAAAACATATCCATTTCCAAAGCAATTACTACTCTGAAGTCAGTTACAGAACTCAGTCTTCTAGGAGAATCACGCCAGTGTTAAAGCCCAGGTGAACACAGTCATCTCTTCCAAAAGCCACACAAGTTACCACAATTAAAATCAAAACAATCCCACATGGCCCTCATCTACTTCCATATAGTCACTCATCATAATCTCTGGCTGGAGGTTTCCTTAAATGGCACAGCCCAATAGAGTGTCCATAATAAGCTCCCTTCTCCTCATTTACCTAAATTCAGGGTGGCCTGGACACCCTTCCTGTGAACCAGGATTGATCACATAGTTCTGCCATTAATACTAATCTAATTCTCCAATTTGAGGCCTACTGACTATCAGGTATAGTATGTGATTTGGAGTCATAATTAAACCCAAGCACCTTTGCAGGGATTGGAAGAACTCATTTGACACAAAAAATCCCAATACTCCCTTGATGGAGGTCAAGAACCAAACACAGGAAGGCAAGAGACTTCACCCACAATGACTGATTTTTTGCCATTTTGGTTTTGGATGCACACATTGGATCTTTCTTTAGATCCATCCGATGCTGATAATCTAAGCCACAGCCTCACACAGGGCCAAGAGGCTGATTCAGACACATCCCTTTCCAAAGTAATAAAGCAAAGAGCCACTGGTGATGCCCATTCCTTTCCATTTTAAAACTGTTTTCTTCAGGCTTCACAAAGGGTGGCCTGAGGCAAAGACCTTCCTGACATTCAGGGCAACAGAACAATAGGTAAGCAAAAGGCCCAAAGCAGGGTTTCTCTACTGAGACTTTCCTGGTCACACTGATATCTGAGTTTTCTGAGATGCTTGCCATTCCCTTCAGCTATGGATTACATGGCCACGTCACAGAGTTTGGAGGTGGTACATATTTTGGACACAAAACCATGAGCCTATTGTGGAGAGTGGCCAGAATTCAGGAAGAAAACAGGAACTTAGGAAGACAGTACATGTTGTCCATCGATAAGGCAACCTGCAGTCCATTCCTAAAATGGGTAGGATGAATGCTGGGAAGCTTTCTACTAGACAGGACACATCCATTGATGCATTCTCTTTTCTAATGTCTACAACCACGGACACAGTGGGATACACAGACATAGAAACACTCGCCTTGTCAAAAGACTTTCTAGAAACATTCCACTCCAAACCAAGCAAGCCGCCTTTCCTACCTATTCTCAGAACATAAGACAAAACCACAAACTCACACCCACACTGAAAAAGGCACCTCCTTCCCCAAAGTAAGTCTGTGACTATCCAGAGTGTCCTCTGACTGGTGGGCCATACTATGTTCCCCAGAAATGGCCTGTCCTGTCTCAGATCTGGTCTCCATGGCCAACTCTGTGAAATATCAGGGGCCCGCGGTGAGCCACTTCTTGCTTTCTCTGGAAAGGCCAGTCTTCAAAATTTCCTGGCATTTGGCCATCCTCATATCAGTAGGTACCAAAAAATACTTACTCTGTCCTTGGTAAATCCAAACAAGTGATCCCACTGTACTGGGACTGGGACTGGTTCTGGATGCCTGGCTTCCTGGATCCCAAGTTCAGAGAGTTCCATCACCAAGGAAGTGAGGTGAGGTCACTTCTTTCAGAAACTGAATGACGTCACTGCCTTAGCAACCACTTTTTCCGAACAGTTGCTTCCATACTTCCTCTGACACTTTCACAAGTTAGATTGGTATCTCAACCATAGGAACCGGGGAACAGCTCTCCACAAAGGCCTTTGTTGGTCCATCTTTTCTACATTAAGGAGAGAGGGTGAATGAGACACAACCCTTCATCCTTACCAGGTTGTTTTCCATGGAAGATGACTTTTGCTCTCTCACGTTCTTCATAGTTGCCTACATGTTCTCCAGGCATCATTTCTGCATGGACCTTTGAGGTTTTCAGCAGGTGGAAGATCCACTACATTCCTGTATTGTAAGACCAACTCTGTCCCTGCTGTTCTGTAATGTTAGATTGAGGGAACAGTGTATGGTTAGGGTTAATAACATGTGTGATTTGGGTTAGGAATCATTCTGCTGGATGAATAATGGTATTGGGAACCTGCGATATGTATGAGAATATATAGGTGAAATATATGTATGAAAACAGAAATCTAGGTAAGATTTGAAGCCCAAAAGAGCATTTTGCCCTTGATTGGAATACTTAGATTTGAATTAGGTTCTGCACAGATTGGTCAGATTAATCAATATACAATGGCATAGGACCTTGTACCTTGGATGATTGAATGTCGAAGAGAACATCCAGTCAAAAAGGGATAGTGAGAAGTGAAAGGTTAATAAAATAGGTATTTGTCACTTCCTGGGAAGAATGTTGTGTTTATTCCAAGCATAATGGAGTTGTAAAAAAAAAATATGATTAAATTAAAAAGACACCTTGAACAGTGTCAATGAGAGAGTGAGAGGACCAAAAAAAGTGGTTTGAGTCTTGGTTCACATAGTCCCCCTGTTTGACTACTTTTTTATCAACCCTGGCCTGTCCGATAATAATCTCCATATTATTGCTAACTATAAAACCCTGTTTGCTCAACCGTGTAATTTCTTTTCTCTAAGCTCAAATTGGACAAGTTAAACTCATGGTAATACCCCACTAGCAGACATAGAATGTGACACCCCACAATGATCACTTTTATGATTAAAAGTAGCTAGAAGAAGAAGTGGGGAATGAAAGTTTAATAAAATAGGTACTTGTCACTTTTTTTTCTGTATGCTTAACAAAACACTGTTGAAATCTTGAGAACTGTTTGCTAATCTTGTTCCCAGAATGTCCTGTCCCCAAATGCCAAACTGCAGAATGTACTCCCTCACCCGGTTGAATGCAAACCGCCCACTCTCCCTCACCCATCAATAAACTTCACTCCCTACCCTCCCCAAAGAAAGTATATAAGCTCTGCTTAAGCTCTTCTCAGGGCTCTCTGCTCTATTCAAGTGAGCTCCGATCCCCTGCATGCTGACCCCCTATAAACCCTTTGCTGTTGCATGAGATAGTCTTTTGGTGGTCTCTTCCTCCGAAGCTCGCCCAGTGTTTACTTTGATGATTGGGTGTAGAAAAGAACATTCAGTCAAAAAGGGATAGTCGGTAGGATTAGGAAGATAGTTGTTAGGTTTAGGAAGAAGAATGAGTATAGGTTTTGGAAAAAAAAATATTCTTTATCAATAGGGTTTTGTTTAGAGTGTGAATGTAAATGTTAGCCCACGTGAAGAGTCAGTCACAATAGTGAACCGGAGAAAATATGTAGGAAAACAGATATCAATAGAGATATTACGAAATAAGGCAAAATATAAAGTGGGTGATAGGATTAGACATTTTCAACAGGGTTGAATTTGAATATATGATCTTAGGAAGAAACCAATATGTAGTCACTAATTGGATTGATATTTGAGAGCATTAGGCAACCTGGACATGGCTGTGTTTAGTAATCCATGTTCATTTTCAATTTAGGCTTTGGTACAATAATAAGTGTGAACCTTGCATTTTGTCTGCAGAATATTACTGTGATAAAATGTATATGTAGATCAGGTGACATGAGTAATTTTTCCATCATTTCTGGGAGCAATATTTTGAAGATTAATAAGTTAGTATTGGGGGTACAAAGAGGTGTACCTTGTGTCTATGAATATAGAGCTAATGCATGAATAGACCATACTGTTAATAAATAATATAACTGGTCCACTTTAAATAATGCATTGGATTCATATCTTAAAATATATAAGAAATCTTATATTGATATACATACATTCATTCCAACTAGTTATACATCTAATAGTAAAATTAAGGTTATGGTTTATCATGAAAGGTGTGTGAGTTTTTCTTCAAAAGTGATTATGGAAATCAAAAATAATATGTTTCGAAAGAAGTCTCATGAAAAGACCAGTCAAGAACCATGAAAAAATACATGTGTTCTGAAGCAGGAAGTGATTGAAAGTTAAACAAATGCCTCTAAATTAGCGAACTTTTGGATGAAATATATATCCTATTATGTGCATAAACTGAAGAAATAGTAATGTACCAGTTTTGAATAAAAATGAACGTCAAAATACACATCATGTCCCATAGGAATCAATTTGATTGATGTTAACCTGGGTCAGTTACTGTATTAATTTTAGGATTTGTAGGCACCATTCACTGAAGATAGTTTTCAGTACTAGGAAACAAATACATATTTCAGGTGGATGAATATTTCTGACTATAATCTTGTGAAAAGTTGATTATAAATTCACATATATGAATATGAATGAATTTAGGAAATGTATAAAAAGACACATGTATTTCATATTTTGAAAAATCTGGAAAGTTTGTATATATATATATATATATATATATATATATATATATATATATATACACACACACACACACACACACATACACACACACATGCACACAGACATTAAAAAGTAGCAATATATATGCCAATTGAAATTCACCATGAAATATATATCATCCACAGATTCAAAAATATTCATTTTACTGAACATGGATTTATGTATAATGTTGTTAAACTAGGAAGCTCACACAGAGTTCCAATTTTAACTTCCAACAGCATTTAGGAGAAGTGATCTCTTCTCACAATGTGTATCTGCCAAGTCAACCACCTCACAAGAATGTACGTGTTGTACCTTGTAGGATTCTATATGTGCATATAAAAATACATGTGCAAATAGGCTACAGAGAAAGGGAGACAGGAATTCACATATTTGTTAACTTTAAAAACACATGGAGAACAATTTCTACAAAAGTTTACTAGATTTATAACTCCTACACTACATAATGCAAAAGGCAAATTCAACTATACACCATGCCTCCTCTGAACTGCTTGTATTTCTATTCTGTTTGGATTATTTTTCTCCATCATATTAGGATAAGTAGTCAGAGTCTAGTAGGCTAAGGGTTAGTGTCAGGGATTCAGTATTTCCAATGGAAAATTGGAAAAGGTATCCAATGTGTATGTAATTATGTGCTTTGAAAAATCTTCCCACTCTTATCCAGAACAATGCCTTTACATTACCTTTGCCCCAAGTAAGACACAATTACAGGAGAAGAGTTCGTAAATCTGTGCATATATATATGGAATGCAATATGCTCAGTTGTTCACAAACTTGGAGGTGGTAGAGGAGTTTACAAAAGTAATGGACAGGGTAAACCCTCCACAAAAATGGAGATTTGCTGGCCTAAAGACTTCTTGAGAAACTGCCTCTGAGGTTGGGCACTTGAAATATATATTGTTGTCAGGAGCTTAATCTTCATATGTGGTGAGACAATTAAAGCTGGATCTGCATCTATGTGACCTGAAGGATCTTGTTTCTTATTTTCCAATGAACATGAGACAGCAGTGCTGAATTCTCTCTTTGTAGGTAAACTGTGGCCACTGGGGGCTATGTGTCTCCCTGTGAGGACTGTGAAACAATTTGATCATCCTCCAATTTTCGTGGTGTTTCTTGCTGCTGTACTGGGAGTTTGGTATTTGCTTCGTGAAATACAAAGATTTCAACTGGGACAAAGTGCTAGAGGGAGTTCTGTCACGTGTGGTGTGTCAGGGTCTGCAAGAGAATGCACCAACCAGGCCTTTAACCCATATGGCCCCTTGACCATAGCAACCTGATTCTGAACATTGCCCTGAAAACTCTCCATATAACAGGATGCATTTACATATAAGGGTCTGCTGGCTACACTATGTCAGTCACAAGCTATTTGGAAGCCAATGGAAGGTCCACATGACTCCACCACAGATGTTTTATCACACACCTGCACACCACTACTCTAGGCCCACTACTCAGGAGGCTCCAACTTACTGGCATCACTGTTCTTCAACATTTTCATGAAACCCAGTCAATCAAGGCACTGTATTGTATACTCATGATCAGCAACAGGACATCCAAAGTTTCTCCAGTGCCACCTGGTCATGGGAATTTCAAAAATTTGATGGTATTCATCTAGCCATTTTTCAAGGACGAAGTTGGAGGCACTGTGGGTTTCAATTCATTCAGGAACCACTAAATGGTGAGGAAGTTCATTTCAATGAAATCTCTGGACAACACTCACAGGAAAGGCTTCCCAAAGAGTGGCCAAAAGGTCACATGAAGCCAGGCCCATTGAACTGTACAATGTGAGGTCCATGTGTGTTTTGACTCTCAACTATGGCTTCCATGTTTTTCATAATAAAATCATGTGATATCCTGGCTGAGATTCACAGTGCTCTGTGGAAAACCAACCTGGGACTAGATTTCAGATTCCAAGGGTGAATCTCATGCATGGCCTCCTAAAATCCCAACTCAATTCATGGCAATACTACTCTGAGGTCAGTTCCAGAACTCAGTCTATAAGGGGAATCACCCAAGAGTGAAGCCCTGGTGGACCCAGTCATCTCTTCCAACTGCCACAAAAATGACCACAATTATAACCAAAACACTCCCACATGGCCCTCATTTTCTTCCATATAGATATTCATCATAACTTCTGGCTAGAGGTTTCCATAAGTGGCGCAGCTCAAGACAGTGTCCAATATAAGCTTCCTTGCCCCTCATTTGCCTAAAGTAAGTGTGGCCTGCACACTCTTCCTGTCAACCAGGAGTGATCAAATAGGCCTGCCATTAATACTGCTCTGCTTCTACTATTTGAGGCCTACTGACTGTCAGGTATACATTCTTATGTGGTTTGTAGTCATGAGACAACACTAGCACATCTGCAGGGCTTTGAAAAACTCATTTTACTCAAGGGTCAATAATCACACTTGATGGAGGTCAGGAACCTAACAGAGGAAGGTGAGAGACTTCATCCACAATGACTGATCTTTTTGAATTTTGGTTATGGATGCACACAAGGGATATTTCTTTAGATCCATCAGGTGCTGACAATCTAAGCCCCAGCTTCACCGAGCGCCAAGAGGCTGATTCAGACACATCCATTTCCAAAGCAATTAAGCGAAGAGCCACAAGTGATGCCCACTCATTTCCATTTGAATACTGTTTTCTTCAGGCTTCACAAAGGGGTGGCCTGAGCCAAAGACTTTCCTTACATTCAGGGCAACAGAAAAATAGGTAAGCAAATGGCCCAAAGCAGGGTTTCTCCACTGAGACTTTCCTGGTATCTGAGTTTCCTGATATCTGAGTTTTCTGACATGCTCCACTTCCCTTCAGCTATCCAGTACATGGCCATGTGACAGAGCTTGGAGGTGCTACATAGCTTGGACACAAAACTTTGAGCCTATTCTGGAGAGTGTCCGGAATTCAGGAAGAAAATAGGAACTTAGAAAGATAGTAGGTTTTGCCCATTGATAAGGCTAGTCGCAGTCCATTCATAAATTGGCAGTATGAATGCTGGGAAGCTTTCTACTAGACAGAACACATCCATGATGCATTCTTTTTCTAATACTAAGACCACGGAGAGAGTGAGATACACAGTAATAGAAACACTCACCTTGTCAGAGGACATACTAGATACAGTCCTCTCCAAACCAAACAAATCGCCTTTCCTACATATCCTCAGAACATGAGACAAAACCACAAACTCACACCCACACTCAAAAAGACACCACCTTTCCCAAAGTAGGTCTGTGACTATCCGGAGTGTCCTATGATGGGTGGGACATACAATATTTCCACGAAATGCACTGTGCTGTCTCAGTTCTGGTCTCCTTGGCCAACTCTGTGAAGTTGTCAAAAGTCACTGGTGAGCCACTACCTTCTTTCTCAGGAAAGGCCCCTCTTCTTAGCTTTCCTAGCATTTGGCCATCCTCACATAACTAGATACCGAGGAAGACTGACTCTGTCCTTGGTTTACCCAAACAAGTGAGACCACTGGAACTGGGACTGGAACTGGCTGTGGTTGCCTGGCTTTCTGAATCCCAAGCTTAGAGAGTTCCATCACCAAGGAAGTTATGTGAGGTAACTTCCTTCAGGAAGTGAATGAAGTCACTGCCTTGGCAACCACTTTGTCCTAACAGTTGCTTCCAAGGGTCCCATGAGATGGAGGGTGCACCCACTTGCTGTGACGTTTTCACAAGTTAGAATGGTATATCAACCATAGGCACCTGGGCACAGCTCTCCACACAGGCTTGGTTTCGTGCATCTTCTCTACATTAAGATGAAAGAGGCTGATTCAGACACATCCCTTCACCCTGACCAGGTTGTTTGCGATGGAAGTTGACTTTTCCTCCCTCAGGTCCTTCATTGCTGCCTACATCTTCTCCATGGATCATTTCTGTATTGACCTTTGAGGTTCTCAGCAGGTGGAAGATCCCCTACACTCCTGATTGTAAGACCAACTCTGTCCCTGCTTTTCTGTAAAGTTAGATTGAGGGAACAGTGTATGGTTAGGGTAATAACAGGTTC